>NC_056725.1:1560839838-1561064838 GCF_019279795.1 Protopterus annectens
TCTTAAATGTCAGTGAAATGAGAGTCATCCAAATGAGTTGCCAGTCAAATGAAATTTAGGTCAGTTGGACGCTGGTCAAATGGGTGTCAGTCAAATGAGTTTTAGGTCAAGTAAAGTAGATATATATATATATGTTTTATATATATATATATATATATATATATATATATATGTGTGTGTGTGTGTGTGTGTATGTATGTACATACATATATATATATATATATATATATATATATATATATATATATACACATATTCACTGAAAACTCTTTTCACTTAATTTCAAAACACTCCCTGAAAGTTGATTTCACTGAATCACATTTCACTGA
Organism: Protopterus annectens; assembly: GCF_019279795.1. Lineage (NCBI taxonomy): Eukaryota > Metazoa > Chordata > Ceratodontiformes > Protopteridae > Protopterus > Protopterus annectens. Next base: position 1,560,840,168 of record NC_056725.1, read on the forward strand.
ATGTAGGTACTGCTGGGAAAATAAAACTTATATGCCCTTTTCCCCACTGTAGTGCGATCCTGGAGTTAGTATATATAGTTGGGGGACACAGCCCACCACATTGGGGGTATAGCCCCCATCTACTTTTGGTTTTATATTGCTAGCTTTCAGTGAAATGAGATTCATAAATATAAAATCTAAGTAGGTGTGGGGGTATTCATAAAATTTACAAATTAGTCTTTATGGTGGAACCCTAATAATAAACACACTGTTTATTAAAAGAAAAAAGTTATTGCATGTAAAAATAAGTTTAACTCTCAAGATGCCAAAAATGCTCTTTGCTAAACATAACAAGGAACTCTGGACCCTGATCAAATCAACCAAAGCCAGAGATGAGGTAAAAATTGCCACTCAGGCAAAGAATTGCCAAAAGGCTTTCTTAACTAAGTTACAAACCTTAGAAATTATGTTCAGCGCTGCACAGAGTTAATAGTAAAAGATATTACACACTTGGACCTAGAGAATATAGCCAAGCTACAAGATAGATAGATTTAGCTTAAACTTCAGCCCTTTTCCTTTCCTATATTGCCAGATCACCTACATCTACAAAAAAATAAGTCCTCAAGACATTATCCAAGGCCAAGAACACTACTTCTTTAGGTCCAAATACCATACCTGTCTGCCTATTGGCCAGCTTGAAAAAAGGATTTATCAGACTCCCTAGAGAGGCTATTCAATATCAGCTTCCAAACAAGCTTCATGTTGGATGAATGAAAGACAGCAACAGTCATGAACTGCACAAAGATGGGGAGTCAATGGACTTGGGTAGTAATAGAAGGTCAAGTAAGCTGATTCCTAGATACCAAAAAATGGACTTTGTTCTGTATCACAATAAAAATATCTGTTTGCAGCAATGCAACTGAAAGGCAAAGAAAGACCTGTTCACAACAGTACCTATTTGTTTACGTTTTCACCCTACACAGTTCAAGCAACTGTCATAAAACTTTAAAAATATGTGCTTAGAAGATCTTTTTTACAGGTCTTGTAAAACCATACATAAATAAACAAATCATTTGTAGTTGTTTGTACTCATACTCTTTTTTTACCTACAAACTTTCCATTCTGCCACAATGAAAAAAAAACATGTAATGTCACTTTGCTCATCATATCTATGGACAGTATGCTTTAGCCTGCTGGTAAACACGTCTATATTATATTATCAGCCTGTGCAGCAAGTGAATCTGAGAGACATGGAGTTAGCACGTGCATGTACATTCACACACACACACACACACACACACACACACACACACACACACACACACACACACACACACACACACACACACACACACACACACACACACACACACACACACACACTCACACATACATACACACACACACACACACACACACACACACACACACACACACACACACTCACAAAACACACACATACACTCACAAAACACACACACATACTCACAAAACACACACTCACACATACATACACACACACACACACACACACACACACACACACACACACATATATATAGCTATCCAAAAATGGTTCTGATAACTGTTGTAACATTTTTACAATGCTGGACTTAAAATTCTCTCTCTTTGGAAATCTGTATCTCCTTCCCATGCTTCCCTCACCCACCTGGACATTCTGCAGAGAACAGAACATCCCATATTTAAATTCAGTCAGTTGTCTGCATAAATAACTCTATCGGGATTTAAATACTGTGGAACATGAACATAAATGTACTTGAAAAATTATAATTAAGATCATTACTTTGGACTCATTATGGCAGACCTATTTAGAACATTAAAGTTCAAAACTTGAATATCTTAATCCCCCTCATTCCATTACAAAGTCATGTGCATTTAAGTAGGAAGAGTTACATTCTGGAAAAGCAAAAGGTAAGATGAAATGTAGAAAAGTACTTCGTCAGAGAAGGAACAATGAATGACAAGCCACAAATTACACATAATGCTCTAAAACCAAACATAATATCAACATTTGGTGAGATAGCCTTAAAGGAATATTAATGGTAAGACAAAAAATGAATTTCCCAGTGATACTTGCACAGGATTAATGACAGAGTTTGGCAGGACAAACATTGTTTGCCTGTTATTAGAGTACAAATTTTCTCTAGATTTTGCATCAAGGTATTATTTTTGAAAGGAAACAAAAATTGCAACAGCTTGACATTATCAAGCAGACGTCAATCATTGCAGTCCTGCTATTCTTGTGAGGGAGTACCCACAAAGGATTGTTATATTTCAAGGACAGTCTCACTGTAGCTCTGTGGTGTGGAAGGCTAGCCAGCAAGTTATGCTCCTATATATTATCATAAAATGCTTGTTTTTTTAATGGAATGATTTTTGTATACAATTCTATATGTTAAAAAATCATTCTAATGATAATCTAATAGTGGACTGAGAAATTCAAAATGCAAGTTCACGTATTTGCAGAGATAATTTTTTTAATGTTAGCAAGAGTGTCAAACCTCTGGACTATTATTCAATTACCTATCAAAGGATCAATCAGATAATGATGTTTTTTTATATAAGCATTCTGCCATTTGGCTAAACAAGTTCTCCCAGATGTCCTAAATTTAAAAATATTGACCCACTCATACAGTCATTATATCATTGATAAGGAGCTCAGAGACACTACATAAACAACTTAGTGGACATGTGCTGGCATGAATTTTAAGTGAGCTGAAAGAAAATAACAATTTTGCATGCAACAGTATTCCTGCTAGTAAAAAGCATTTAATGTAAATAGTTCCAGCCTCTTAGGAGATTTTGCATTAGATGAACCTCTCTTACATATTTAAAACAGCTCAATGAAAGGTGAGTTTTCCTTCACTTATAAACTGATACATGCCAAATGTTCGCTGAGTGAACTAGAATATTTACAGATAGTTGCCTAATTTAATCCAGGAGTCCACACACTTATTTTCATTTGTTTATTTTAGTTTTGCAACAATATTACTTTCTGAAAAAAAGTTACATCCAAAAATATAAATACAGAAAGAAAGTCTTCATTATCATCAATCCTTTTGTTAAATCTCCTGTAGTACTTTTAACCAATATCTGATAAAGTGGTACGCAGAACACTGATCACAAAGTGATGCCCTCTTGTACATTTTACATAGCACTTGACAAACACAGTGTGTCAGTCTTCTTGTGTATAACTGCACCATACTGCTTTAAACATTGTTCTTTTCCCCCACTCCATTTGACACCTTATATGCCAATCTGGTTTCCCTGCCACTCAACAACATTAAACCTGTCAAGAATTGTCTCCACAATCAGTTTCAGTTTCATCACATAGACTGCTCCACAAATGTCTTTGTAAGATTTGATGTGTTCTTAAAGGTTTTACGTGCAAAGATTAGTCAGTCTGAGCAGATTTTATATATGTCTGTTGTTTTCAGTTTGAGGTATATACCCATTAGAATTTATTTATTTACTTAGTACAGTGCTTCCATGATGGAGATTTACTGCGGTACTTCACAGAGATGTTTAGGCAATATAAAGGTATGCAGTCTCCTGGGATTGGGAAGTAAGTAAAAGCTGGAATAAAAATTGAACTTCATTTGATGTACACCAGCTTCACTGCCTTTTATGGGTATTAAAGACAAAAAAAACACAAAACCCTGATACATCACTTTTGTCAGTGACGCCTTCTCTGAAAAGTCCAAGTGTATATCTCTGCTCAAACAGCCGGAAGATTTGTTTCAAGGCAAGGGAGTACAGAATGAATTTCTCCCTGATCTCCTACAATGTGGTCACAAGCCAGTGAAGAAGGTAAGAAATCACTTTTCATGTCTATTTTTGAAAGGGAGTGGTTAATGCCACTTCTGTTTCGTCATGGATATTACCTCCTGGTTTGTCTCAAAAGGAAAAGAGCTGAGAGCTTAATATAAAAGAAATTTTTTGAATACAGGCATTTTACACTATTTTATGTGTGCTAAAATTAAAGAGCCTTAAGAGATAGTAGCTGTACATACATTATTTTTGTTGGATGGTTAAATAATAAATGCTCATTAGCCCTATGGATGTTATAATTGCTAAGTTACACCCACCTTTTATAGGTTAAAAGAAACGTTACACAACACAGTTTTTTTATGAAAAGACTACTACTTCCACGGGTCCCTCAACATTACCTATAAGTAAAGTGAACTAACTATGACTTTAATTAATACTATTTAGTTTAATACATGTTCCGTTACAAGATAACAGAACTTTGTTTTTTTTAGGCACTCATTTTATCTAATGACTTAACAACAACAAACTGTTTGACTTCAGTATTTTAGGATTATACCTTTAAATTATGTTGTTGTTGTTTGTCTTTCGGCTTTTCCTGGTTAGGGGTCGCCACAGCGGAACTCTGGTCCGCTCATGATTGGCAGTAGATTTTCACGAATGCTGAGGTGCCAGCTTGACGTTTAACCTTCAACAAAGGCATGTCCATTTACGCATGTCTTTCGAACGCCCATCCAACCGCGGGGAGGACATGCAGACTCCACACAGAAGGCACTCCCCGCACTCCAGCCGAGAACTGAACGGGAGAACCTCTTGCTGTGAGGCAACAATGCTACTGCTGCACCACCGCGGCATATACCTTTAAATTATGTGACTGTGCTTAATTGTATTAACAAGTATGAGTCACTAGGATAGTACTTAAGTTTTTTTCTTTCTGAGCACTATTGTCTGAAGAAGTTAGGAGAAGTGTTTCCTAACAAAAAGTGCTTTACACTTTGTGACTTGGATTTTGTGCAGCCAGATCGTTTTTAACTTTTTATTGCTTGGCAGTTACCGGAGTGTGCACCGGACTACTGATTGCTGTAAGCTTGTTTTATTCAGCTATTAAACCTTGTTGGACTTTGCAGTGTACGCTCGTCTTGTTTTGCACTGGCTTCATTCCAGCAGAATGGAGGAGAGCCACTGTCACCCCTCTGCACAAAGGTGGAGCATCCACTGACCCAGGCAGTTATAGGCCAATCAGCCTAACTAGCCTGATCTGCAAGGCCATGGAATGCATTATCATGGACCTTATAAACAAGGACATTGACAAACTCCAAAGACTTGATCCCAAACAGTTTGGTTTTATCAAAGGGAGATCATAGCTGTTAAACTTGGTTGCCTCCTTTGAAACAGTCACCAAAGCCATGGATGAGGGCAAGACAGTGCACAATGCCTACCTTGACCTAGTCAAAGCCTTCAACACTATTCCCCACTCGGGCATAATAGATAAACTCTCCCAGCTAGGCATCAATCCATATGTTACCAGATGGGTAGCTAAATGGATCACTGACAGAACCCACTCAGTCAAAATAGGGGAACCCACCTCTAGTAGTAGACCCGTAACAAGCAGCATACCCCAAGGATTGGTCTTGGGCCTCTACTGTTTGGGATATACTTTTCTGAGGTGCAAGCCAAAACCAGGGGTCTGTGGCTGACCAAGTTTGCAGATGACTGCAAGCTGGGCATTGCCATACATTCACCTAATAATGTGAACATCCTCCAAGATGGCCTTAACAAAACTGATGATTGGTGCCAGAAGCATGGCCTTAAACTGAATGCCAAGAAATGGATCATTATCCCCTTTGGGGAAAATGGTGTCACCAATAATTATCACATTAATAACAATGTACTAAGTGTGCAAATCAGTCATGAGGGACTTGGGCACCCAAGTTGATTGCAACCTGACTTTTGACCACCATGTTACCTCCGTTGTACGGAAGGCTTTCTACATGGCCCACCTCATAAGCAAGGGTATTTCATCCAGGAACAAGGAGGTCATAACATCCCTGTACTCCTCCCTTATCAGACTCTTTATCGAGTACAATGTCCCCTTCGGCATATACCTTGCCAAGCACATGCAGCAGTTGGAGAGACCACAGAGGTTCATGACCAGGAAAATCCAGGGTCTTAAACATCTAAGCTATACAGATAGGCTAAAAGCCCTGTCCGTCTACTCAGTCTTATACAGATTGCTCAGAGGTGACCTGTGTCTGGCATACAAGGCCATCTCAGACTCAGCCTTGATGAAGATGCTGCATATCCATAAGTCAAACTCCACTCACACAATCCGCATGCAAGCTCTCAACCTGGTCTGTGACATTAATAGAACTTATTGGTGGGATAGATTTGTGTCCCAGTGACTCCCCCATCTATGGAATGGACTTCCTCACTAGCCCTCTTTAAGAGGAACCTGGAAGACTGGATGGGAAGAAGAAAATATACCCATGGGATCCCACCTGTGTTCCTGCTGGACAGGGAAAACAGGTGCTGACTTTGTGGGAACATGGGTGAAACATTTGGCTAGGCTTATAAGGGCCTCTCGGCCAACAGCCCTGTATTGTCCTATGAACTTAAAAGATATGCCTCCATTTTTCTCTCTCTCTCTGACAACAGATAATATCAGACAAATGAGTTCTAACAGGGATCCATCAGAGGTACAGAGATGGCAGTGAGAATCTCTCCCTTCTATTCCGGGGATTTCACAGGATTCCTGCTAATACTCCAGATCAAACTTTTTTTCTCCTGTCATTCAGTACTTGTTGACTTGGGGGGGGGGGTCATACAGCCTGTTCTTCTTTTGTCTGACAGGGAAGGTTTCTATTCAAGAATGTTTCTGGTACCGAAGAAAGAAATCTCATGGAGACCTGTCCTACATATTTCCCTTCTCAATCAGTTTGTGAAAGGTCTAAAGTTCAAAATGTTATCCCTTCACAACCTGTCACAACTTATCCCCCCCCCCTTCAATTTTTTGTTAACTCTAGATTTAAGGGATGCTTATCATCATACTCCTATACCCTTAGATTTAATTTTTTTAGGTTGTCTGTGTCAGGATTATACCATCAGTTCTCTGCATTTCACTTTGGCTATCCATTGCTCCAAGGTTATTCATAAAATATCTAGTGAGGCATTCACATTCTCCTTATTTAGATGACTTGCATGTCTTTGAAAAGTGTTTTCTGAAGTAACAGGAATCTCTCACTTGGTTAAGAGATCTCCCTTACAGACTTGGCGGAGAACATTCAAGTTCTGCTTGAATCCTCTTCATAAGACTGAATTCCTGGGCATTTCCTAGGTACTAGGTTCTGAAGAAGTCCCTTCGGGGATGAAAGCACTTAACACTACCTTGGTGGACAATAAATAAGGTCTCCATTGTTTTTTGTTTTTTTCCGGTTAGTAGTTTAGTTGTGTGTTGTTTGATATAATTTCCTAGATAAATAAGTTCAAACAGCTTTTCTCCCACAGGAAGAAGTGGACCTATATCTATATCTATATCTATTCCTGAGTTTGTCCACTCAGTCCAGGACTTCAGCAAGGGAACTTCTGAGTATACTATTATTCGGAGCATCTGAGTCTCATGACTCCTCCTGCCATATTCCACATGAGAGTCAATGATATCTAAATCTGTATAGTCCAACATCAATACCATGACATTTATAATTCTAGTTTGGGGATTTGTAAAAGATAACTGCTTTGGTGGACAGACCATTTTTATCTGGATCTAAGTATTCCATTTTCTCTCTGTCCTCCAGGTCTAAACAGGTTGTAACAACAGATGACACAAACTTTGCTTGTAGAGTTGTCTTTTGATGTCAATACACAGGATCTTTGCAATAAAAAGACAGACCTAAACACAAACATAAAAGAGAGGATAGCAGTTACAAATGTACTCAACTCTCTCTCAGTCATCTACCGTCTCTTGGACCCAGACCTCTCAAATGTCCCTATTTTGGAAGAATGTTCCTATTTTCAGCCCTAATTTATTCCTGTACATAATGTTACTAGTTTTGAAGGTGCGCCCCTACTTTCATACTTAATTTACCTCTTCACACAATTTTCTGAGTCCCCTTTATCACAAATGATTTTGAAGTTGTTCAGGACATAGAAAGCCACACTATATGACCATCATAACAGTGGCATTAAAAATTTAAAGAAACAGGACAGACATGTTGTATCTCTTTTTCAGAAGCAAAAATAAATGACTTTGTGTGATAGTTTTGCAGTGCATTTCATTAACATCTACAGATTTTACAGAGTTACCTTGATAATCAGCTTATATGCTTTTCATCATGTTTGTCACTCTCAGTCTTTTAAACATGTTTCTGAGCAGTATTCCACACACCTACTAAAAGCAGGAAGAGTTATGTGCTATGTGGTATTTGTATTTGATGCTAACAGTCTCACTCTGCAGGTTCCTTACATTCAGGCAGAGTAAAACATTGAATTGGGCTATCTTCCATGATATGATCCAGCTGTGGGAAACACCCCAGATAGATCTATTTCCCTCCATTCACAACTAACAACTAGCAAAAGTTTATTCTAGGATTCTTGCAAGCAGACCTAGAAAATAGATGCATTCTCATTTCTGTGTACAGCAATGTTCCTGTAGGCATTTCTTCCATTTCCATTAGTATCCAGGGTCATTATGAAGAATCAGAAGCACTCTGCAATGATCATTAAGGTGACTGACATCTGGTTAAAGCAACAGTTATTCTCCCTTCTTTTTTGAAATAGCCTAGTGGAATTGCCACAAGCATTCTTACAGACTTGATCTACTCATATAAGACAGAGATTGTTTGATACACCTCAACTTTAAACAATTTCAAGTAATTGCCTAGATGATAGAGTGTTAATACCTTTTAGGCACCTATCTTCTAAGAACATGGAGGTGGTATTAAAGGAGGTGAAGAAACCTGCAACTAGAAAATCACATATTGGCAAAAAGAAAAGATAATCTAGTTGGTGCCATAGGGAAAATCAAGACCCTTTTAAGGTATTTCTCTGAAGCAACAATGTATGTGTGAGTTGTTATCCTCTGGCTTTTTTACCACTATATCAAGATTCATTTGATTGCCATTTTGGCATATCTACCCATGGATCCACTTCTTTCCTAGGTCAACATGTTTTTGGAAGGAGTTCTGTGGAACAGTCCACCCAGAAAATAGGTGGCTCCTCTTTAGAAGCTCAAGTTTGTTTTGAAAAAAAAAAAAAAACTCTTGCTCTATTTGAATAGAGCAAATACTTGATAATCAAGTTGACCTCAGGTTCTATACATAGAAAGCAGTTTTGCTGTTTATTCCAGCTTCAGCAAAAAGAGTGTCTGAATTGCAAGCTCTCATACTGGGTCAACCTTATCTGATTTTTCACAAAGACAGGGTGTATTTAAGAGCTCATCCTTCATTTAAGCCTAAAGTGGTATCTGAGCTTACTTTAAAAGTCAAACTATCCATCTCACTGTCTCTTTCCAGAATCTAAAATTAATGAAAAAAGGATTAGACATAGTTTGGATGTTCACAGACAAACAGGGTGTCTTTAAGAGCTCATCCTTCATTAAAGCCTAATGTGGTATCTGTGCTTACTTTAAAAGTCAAACTATTCATCTCCTTATCTTCTTTCCAGAACCTAAAAACTAGTGAAAAAAAGGATTAGACATAGTTTGGATGTCCACAGACAACTCAGATACCATTTTGAAAGGACTAAAACTTTCAAAAATTCTCTTCAGTTATTTATTTATTTTTTCCATCTGTTTACTGGGAAAGTCCAACTGGCCAAACAAGCCCTTTCATAGGTTCATAGGTTCATACTAGGCTATCTGCCCTAGGGCATTTATAAGCCTAGCCAGAGTGTGTTTGGCTTTCGCCACCCATTTTAAATTCATTTTGCTATGCCATTTTTCGAGGTTAGTATACTGTGCCTCTGTCTAATAGTGACACAGAAGTGATACCTGGGGTAAACCTACGATCTCCCATCCACACATCAAGATTCCTCTTGAAGAGAGTCAATGAGGGACTCTACCTAACCTGGACTGGGATTTTATTCCAGAGTGAAGGGAGCCTCTGGGTTATGAATCTGTCCCTCCAGCATCTCCTATTTATTTCAGTGCTGAGGTTGAAGTCTCTCAAGTGCGTAGCTCGATGGGATTTGGATTTTCTGAGGTGCAGTATGTCCATTAATTCCGGGTTGGACATGGCTTTATATGTCAGGCACAGATCGCCTCTGAGCAGGCGGTATGCTACTGAGTAGAGCTGGAGTTTCTTTAACCGGGCAGCATATGGCACCTGTTTGAGCCCTTTGATCCTCTTGGTGAGGTACTTTTGGGGTCTTTCCAGTTACTGCAGGTGTCTGGTAAGGTACATCCCAAAAGGGGCATTGTACTCAATTATGGGCCTGATGAGGAATGAGTAAAGAGGCATGATGACCTCCCCTGATCTAGATGTGAATCCCTTCATGATTAGGTGGGCTATATAAAATGTTTTTCTAACCACTTTGGCCACGTAGTTGTCAAATGAGAGATTGCTATCAACTTGGGTCCCCAGGTCTCTAATTACTTCTTCTGTACTTAATGAATTGCCACCTATGTGGTAATTTGTGGGCACTTTGTTTTTGCCAAAGGGGATGACTATACACTTTTCGGCGTTTAGCTTGAGGCCATGGCTCTGGCACCAGTTGTCTGTTTCTATGAGGCCCTTTTGGAAGATGCTTGTGTTGGCTGGAGAGTCGATTATGGCGTCCAGTTTGCAGTCATCTGCGAACTTGGTCAGCCACAGTCCTTCCATGTTGGCCTGTACCTCCGAGAAATATATACTGAACAAGAGAGGTCCCGGGACTGAGCCTTGTGGGACACCACTTGTAACTGGTTTGGAGTCTGACATGGCTCCAGCAATTCTAACCATGTGGGTTCTGTCCTTGAGCCAGTTTGCAACCCATCTAGTGACATAGGGGTTTATATTTAAGCTGGTGAGCTTATCTATAATGCCCGAGTGGGGTATTGTATTGAAGGCTTTTGCGAGGTCCAGGTAGGCTGCGTGGACCACCTTCCCCTCGTCAATGGCCTTGGTGACTGTTTCAAAGAAATCAACCAGGTTTACGAGGCAGGATCTGCCCTTAACAAAGCCGAACTGGGTAGGATCCAGTGTCTGTAGGTCCCCAATATCTTTATTTATGAGGTCCATGATGATCCTTTCCATAGCTTTGCAGACCAAGCTAGTCAGGCTTATGGGGCAATAGTTTCCAGGATCCGTTGAGGCACCACCTTTGTGGAGAGGGACCACTGTTGCTGTATGCCACTCTTTGGGTACATACCCTGTAGTAAGGCTGAGATTGAACAGTAGTTTTATGTTTGGGTTTAGCTCTTCTTGGAGTTCATGTAGGATGCAGCCCGGGACACCGTCTGGTCCCATTGATGCTGTGTTTTTTGCTTTGTAGAGGGTGGCTCTTACCTGAGCATCTGAGATGTCAGGGGGGCAGCACTCTGCTCGGACAGGTATTTGCCCTTTTGTTGGAGAGGGAGGGGAGAAGATTGCGCTGAACCTGTCAGCTAGGATGTTGGCAATGTCTGTGGGTTTGGTGTATTTTTTGTCATTTTGGACTAATTCTGAGCATATCTGGGAATTCCCACCCAGGTTCCTAACATAACTAAAGAAAGCCTTGTGATTATCCTTAGTGTCCTGTGCAATATTTCTCTCAAAGCTGGCCTTAGACGATTTTATGAGTGCCCGTAGTTTTTTGCTAATACTGATCAGAAATGCCTTCCCTTTTTGGGATTTTGCTCTATCATGTAGTAGATTCCTCCTTCTATTGTATAGTTTGTTTATGGCTGGGGTCCACCAGACAGGACGTCTGCCTTTGGAGGATTGGGTCTTGGTTATATTTGGGATTGCTTGATCCATGCATTCCTGAAGGTGTTCATAGAATGCGTTTATAAATGATTCTGCGGTTTGTGCTGTATTTTCCACAGGCCCGGGGGCTTTGAAGGATTCCACCTCGGTTTTGAGGAGTGTGAAATTTGCTTTAGAGAAGTTTTTCACTGTGGTTTTCTGGGCATGGGGTGGGGTCGGGATGTGAATATCCAGTGAGATTAGTTTATGGTCTGATCTTACCAGTGAGGGATACACTTCTGGTCTGGAGCATAGAGTCCCCATGTTGGTGATGATCAGGTCCAGCATGTTTTCCCCTCTTGTGGGAGTGGTAACAAGTTGTTCCATAGCATTTGAGTTTATAAATTCTAGGGTGTTGGAGCTAGAGTAATGCTCCCAGTCTATGTTTGGGTAGTTGAAGTCACCCAATATAATGGTGTTTGGAGAGACCTTCATATTTTCCAGTGTTCTCAAGAAGGCCAAGTGGGGTTCCTGGGTTTGGGAGGGTGGTCTGTAGCAGACTATAAACTGGAAGGCAGTTTTACCCACTGTTAGTTGCACATGGATAGTCTCTGATGCTTTGTACTGTGCCACCAACCTGAAGGTGTAGGTATCTTTGACGAATATTGATACTCCCCCACCTTTTGTGGTTCGGTCCAAGTTTTGGGGCCAAAAAGCATGGTATGAGGTATAACCTGGTAGTGCTGGGGTGCTCTCGGGAGCTTTGAACCAGGTTTCTGTTACTGCACAGATATCGATGTTCTCCATGCTAAGGAGAGTTTCAGGTGCGTGCATCTTGAGGTTTAGACTTCTGGCGTTGAGTAGCATTACTCTTAGTTTCTTATCCCTTGTGATACCTATGGAGGTGGGTTTGGCTTTTGAGCCTTGCCTAAAAAAGGCACTATGGGGGTAGCAAGAGCCTTTGCCAATATCCGAAAGCCCAGGGAGACAGGTGCAAGCCGTCCCTAGTGAAGCATCGTGGCTTGTCGAGCATGTCATCCCAGGCTGACAGGCATTGGATCCCCTTTGAATGACACCAGTACTTAAGCCAATTGTTGAAATTGATCATCTTGTCTTCATATTGTGGCATCATTCTTGGTGAGGGTAAGATGCTACTCAAGGTCAGGGTCATACCAGCCTGGGCTACATGCTCAGAGAGCTCCTCTATGTCTCTTTTCATGTAGTCCAGGGAGGTACGTCTCAGGTCATTCACACCAGCATGGACAATGACTGAGTCATATTTGTACTTGCCTTGGAGTGACCTGAGTGCTTGTGTTATGTGGCGGATCCTAGCGCCCGACAGGCAGCTCACTGTGACCTTCTCCTTGTTCAGCCTGGTGAGCAGGACGTCAGTGTGCCTGACAATAGAGTCACCTATTACAAGTGTATCAGGTGTGTTGTTTAGCCTTAAGGGCTGTGACTGTTTGGCACACTGGCTTTGTGAGCTATGTGTTGCACGTGTTTTGTTTTGGGGTAGCGGTTGCTTGGGTGTCTTCTTTGGAGGTCTCTGCTGCTTAGGCAGATTTTTATTTAGAGCCTCCGAGTATGTGTTTATGTGTTTGGTTTGCTGTCGTGGTAGGTCTATGTGAGACTGGAATTGTAGTGAGTGTGGTTTCCTTCTCCTCCTGACTGGTTACGCCAGTACTGAGTTGAGAGAGCTTAGCCTCCAGTTTAGCTATATGGTTGCATCTCTCACATGTGTTGGAGTTTGTTGGGAGGAGGAGAGGGTTGTCTGTGTACATGAGGCAGTTGTAACATTGCCTCAAGATTCCCAGATTTACCAGCTGGACTGGAGAGGAGATTGACAACTGACCTTTGGACATGCTAGAATAGTATTGGGAATTCCTTTATAATTGAAAAAAAGGGCCAATGGGGAACAAGGTACTCAAGGGGAGTTTGTGAGGGTGTAGTGCTTTTAATTTATTTAGTGCTGACTTATATAATTGCTTTAGTGAGCAAGTGCCAGGTAACTTAAATGCAATGTGTTACAGGTAACTGAAATGCAAAAATGACAAACAGTAACTTTCTTCCAAGTGAAACAAGGAAATAAGTGCAGTAAGCAATGCAGATATCACTAGGGATCCACAGAAGTGCTGAAAAGCCGCGTTCTAGGTGTAATCTGTTTGCTTGTTATTTCCCTGAAATTCTAATACCACCTAAAACGCGGCTTTTCAGTGCTTCTGTGGATCCCTAGTGATATCTGCATTGCTGCTGCATCCTACATGAACTCAAAGAAGAGCTAAACCCAAACATAAAACTACTGTTCAATCTCAGTCTTACTACTGGATATGTACCCAAAGAGTGGCGTACAGCGACAGTGGTCCCTCTCCACAAAGGTGGTGCCTCAACGGATCCTGGAAACTATCGCCCCATAAGCCTGACTAGCTTGGTCTGCAAAGCTATGGAAAGGATCATCATGGACCTCATAAATAAAGATATTGGGGACCTACAGACACTGGATCCTACCCAGTTCGGCTTTGTTAAGGGCAGATCCTGCCTCTTAAACCTGGTTGATTTCTTTGAAACAGTCACCAAGGCCATTGATGAGGGGAAGGTGGTCCACACAGCCTACCTGGACCTCGCAAAAGCCTTCGATACAATACCCCACTCGGGCATTATAGATAAGCTCACCAGCTTAAATAGAAACCCCTATGTCACTTGATGGGTTGCAAACTGGCTCAAGGACAGAACCCACATGGTTAGAATTGCTGGAGCCATGTCAGACTCCAAACCAGTTACAAGTGGCGTCCCACAAGGCTCAGTCCTGGGACCTCTCTTGTTCGGTATATATTTCTCGGAGGTACAGGCCAACACAGAAGGACTGTGGCTGACCAAGTTCGCAGATGACTGCAAACTGGGCGCCATAATAGACTCTCCAGCCGACACAAGCATCCTCCAAAAGGGCCTCATAGAAACAGACAACTGGCGCCAGAGCCATGGCCTCAAGCTAAACGCCAAAAGTGTATAGTCATCCCTTTGGCAAAACAAAGTGCCCACAAATTACCACATAGGTGGTAATCCATTAAGTACAGAAGAAGTAATTAGGGACCTGGGGACCCAAGTTGATAGCAGTCTCTCATTTGACAACCACGTGGCCAAAGTGGTTAGAAAAACATTTTATATAGCCCACCTAATCATGAAGGGATTCACATCTAGATCAGGGGAGGTCATTGTGCCTTTTTACTCATCCCTCATCAGGCCCATAATTGAGTACAATGCCCCTTTTGGGATGCACCTTACCAGACACATGCAGCAACTGGAAAGACCCCAAAAGTACCTCACCAAGAGGATCAAAGGGCTCAAACAGATGCCATATGCTGCCCGGTTAAAGAAACTCCAGCTCTACTCAGTGGCATACCTCCTGTTCAGGGGCGATCTGTGCCTGACGTATAAAGCCATGTCCAACCCGGAATTAATGGACATGCTGCACCTCAGAAAATCCAAATCCCATCGAGCTACGCGCTCGAGAGACTTGAACCTCAGCACTGAAATAAATAGGACATACTGGAGGGACAGATTCATAACCCTGAGGCTCCCTTCACTCTGGAATAAAATCCCAGTCCAGGTTAGGCAGAGTCCCTCATTGACTCTCTTCAAGAGGAATCTTGATGAGTGGATGGGAGATCATAGGTTTAACCCGGGTATCACTTCTGTGTCACTGTTAGACAGAGGCACAGTATACTAACCTCGAAAAAGGGCATAGCAAAATTAATTTAAAATGGGTGGCGAAAGCCAAACACATTCTGGCTAGGCTTATAAATGCCCAAGGGCAGATAGCCTAGTATAAACCTATGAACCTATGAATTAGCGTTTCAGGGAAATAACAAGCAAACAAACAACAAGCATACAAACAAAGCTAGATTCAGCAGGCCTGGATCAAGTCTATGCTACAGCAAACAAGGTGTACCAATTTCAGTAAGAAACAGTTCAAATATGCAGGCACTATAAGCCTTTAACCAGAAATTCCCAGCTCAGAAGGGCAGAGTCCAGCTTCTCCTCCCACAAGAGTGCAGACCACGAACCTTCTTAAAGTAAAATAACTGGCCTGAAGCCCAAGTGCTTAAACCAGAACTAATACACTTTTAGAATAACAGACACTGAGCCCTCAATCAGCAGTTCCCAACTTAGAAGGATGTAAGCTACCTGTCCTGCCACCACAGTGCAGGCCACAAACCTTCCTAATGTAAAACAACTGGTCTGAAGCCCAAGTGCTTAATCCAAAAGACTTAGAATGATAGCTACACTTTAATCAAGTTACTACCAAGCAGTAATAAATACAGTTGAATACTTTAAAGAATGCCTGGATTAGTGCTCAAGTTATACAAACAAAGCTTGATTCAGCAGGCCTGGATCTAGTCTATGCTACAGCAAACAAGGTGTACCAATTTCAGTAAGAAGCAGTTCAAATATGCAGGCACTATAAGCCTTTAACCAGAAATTCCCAGGTCAAAGGGTAGAGTTCAGCCTCTCCTCCCACAAGAGTGCAGACCATGAACCCTCTTAATGTAAAATAACTGGCCTGAAGCCCAAGTGGTTAAACCAGAGTTAATACACTTTTAGAATAACAGACACTGAGCCCTCAATCAGCAGTTCCCAACTTAGAAGGATGTAAGCTACCTGTTCTGCCACTACAGTGCAGACCACAAACCTTCTTAATGTAAAACAACTGGTCTGAAGCCCAAGTGCTTAAACTAAAAGGCTTAGAATGAGTTACACCAAGCAGTAATAAATACAACTGAGTACTTTTAAGATGACACAAAAGCAAAATAAAGTAGGAAGAAACATAAATGCAGTAAAAGCAGATAAAATTTTTTTTTTTTTTTTTGAGTGAGCAAATGAGATGGGCCCAGGAGTTACAGGACAGAAACAAGTGCAAATGCAGGCCTTCAAATCAGAAAGTTGAGAGAGATGGAAGACCGCCCAAATGGCTAATAACTACAAATTCTGGGCCAGAACCACTCCTTATGTGGTAGACAGGTTACCTAATGCTTACCACTCCCACTGATAAGCTAGAAGGCTTCCCTCCAACACAGAAAGGCTTGGGGGGCTCAGAAGCTTACAAACAGTCCTGGATACAGCAAATCTATATCTGGAACACTAATTACAGGAAAGGTAGGAAACAGGCTTACAATTTTTTTTTTTCAGAAAAGTAGCAAAAACAGTAGTAAAAACAATTCACATGCAGTGCAAGCTGGCACACTTGAGTATGTAGCAATATTAGTCCACACACAGTTTGACAAAATGTAATTAAATTAAAAAGGACTAAAAGCAAGTACAGAAAGGGTTTATCAGGTAGAATGCGGTAAAGGGATGGGACTGGGGGAGCGTCCTAGATCAAATCTACAGTGGGGCGGGCACTGCAAAAGCCACCAAATTTAAACTACGACCAAGAAGAGGGAGGGGTTGGGGAAGACAGTTTCAACAGAGATGTGAGGAATCACAGTGCAAATTATAAAACAAAAAAATATATACTGATCTCTGTATATTTGCAGAACAGTAAGACAACAGATATCTAAGCAACAATTTAGCTCTATAATACAGAATAATACAGAAAAATATACTCAGCTCTATATATTTGCAGATAGTCTTGTAAGGCTGTCTCTCAGCACACAGGTTCCAATTTCAATGGAGGCCCAAGTAGAAAAGCTCCCCAAGAAATAACAACAGTAGTGCATTTACAATATACAGAATACTCAGACAACATTTAGCAGCATTACATACAAAGTTCCACAACTACTTACAGCAGTACTAAACAGTATACAGAATGCTCGGGTAACATTAATAACATTACATGCAAACTGAGGAAAAATAAAGCAGGTAATTATGAAATAAACAACCATTTTTTGCAGCAACAATTTCCTATGGAGGTAAGAGAAATGGAACACGTGTCAAAGCAGACAATTTCCAAATGGTTGTCCCATGGTATCTCATTTTGTTATTCCAGCCATAACATGTCAATTCCAGGAAGGGTCAGGGCACATTCTATTAGGGCCCTTGCTTCATCAGGGGCTTTATGGAAAGGGGTACATTCTAAAAGTGTTCTAGAGGCAGCAACATGATCCTCTGTACAAATTATTACAAAGCACTGCAAACTAGATTCCTTTTCCAGGTGTCGAGCAGGTCTTGCTATGATTAATATCCAGGGTCTCTTAGACCCTAAGGATTCTGCCTCCAAACCTTGTAAGCTATGATATTCTAACAAACATAGGTATGGCTACTGATGCAGTGACCAAATAATGAACATAGTACTGATGTGCAAATAAAACTACTATAAAAGTAAATGTGCCAGTGACCACTGCTGCAGTAGCTACTCCCTCCCTTCTTCCCCATGATTTGCCAGATTGAGGACACTGATTGTGATTTACTGACCACTGACCTGTTTCAGAGATATGAACTCCTTTCAGTTGGCATGAATTCTCTGAAGGTCTTTGTGCCCAGACAACTGATTTTCTCCAGCTCTACTCAAGCTCTCAATGGCCTGGGCATGTGGAAGATTGCTTTCTGCTTTGGAAGCTGGTCATCTGTTATATCCTGTGGAGGATATACCTCATACATCTTAGACTCTCCCTCTTTCTCTCTATATATACACAGAGAGAGAGAAAAAGAGAGAGATATGCACACACACACACACACACACACACACACACACATATATATATATATATATATATATGTATGTGTGTGTGTGTGTGTGTATATAAAAGACAGATATCACAACATCTGGTATGTGGAGAATAGGATATATGCTTTAAGCGTAACTCATGTCTCACAGTATTTTAGTTAAGAAACTAACTATGAATGGAAAACAATGAAAAGATAGCTCACAAATAAGCTTGAATAAAATTAAATGAAAAGCTGGGAGCCTGAAAAGGCTAAAGGCTGGAAGTTGTTTCCTCAGTTAGAGGTTCATCATGGCTCACAATGGGGATGTAACTATATAAGTATGCTTTCTAGTGTTTAATAGCCCAGTTAGGGCTTATGTTAGCCAAGTTTAAGTGAGGATTTCGATTGTGGAATTGAATCAAAGGCCTAGTGAGGCCTGCAGCTGTGATTTATTTTTTAAAAAAGAGACTATTTGCTGGATGGACTGTGTGAGACTAAATCTGTGTGGTGGAGATACCCTTACAAACTGCAAAGCTCAAACAAGGTACCTGTTGTACATACTGCATATTGTACAGTTGTGGAGACTTTAGTTTGAATGCAAAATGGGCTTTTTTTTTTTGCTTATTCTGTTCATGAATTTGTGTGTGTGTCTGTATATATGTGTGTATATAAAGATATATATGTACACAGACACACCCCTGCACCATAGCCTCCCAACATGTAATCACTGCCATGAAACTCTAAAACATTGTGTGTTTGTAGAAGAGAGAAAGACCAGATTACTTCATGATCATGAAGGTACAGTGCACTTGTTCAGTTGGAAAAAGCACTTGGTTTGAATTTTTGTATTTAGCTCATTGTTACTGCGTGTTACATGCTTGTGTAATCAAGCACACACACACACACACACACACACACACACACACACACACACACACACACACATGCATGTGTGTGTGAGTGTATGTGTGTAAAATATGAGGAGTCTTAAGTTCTTAATTTCTTTTCATTTTTGTTTTACTTTCACTGAACAGTCTCTTCATCAGGAGTGGATGTACCAAAAACAATACATCAACTACCACTTCATCAAACTTACTAAATTTCAGTCCTGATTCCAAAAGACTTGCTCTCAGTTTAAATACCATACTCTGATTCAAGGCTTCACTGAATTCAAAAGGCTTGCTCTCAGTGTAAGTGAGTTACTTCAATGTAAGCCTGGCTTATTAGGCCTTACACTAGAATAAGTCACTTACACCAAAAGCAAAGTCTTTTGTAATAAGACAGGACTTATACATGCAGCTTTATATATATATATATATATATATATATATATATATATATATATATATATATATACATACACATATATATATATATATATATATATATATATATTTACTAACTCCAGAATAGAACAGCAGTACTGGCTAAACAAAACATACTCTGCCTGCACTGTTTTGTGATACTGAATATATACACCACCTGACCCAAAGCAGCACTCCAAAAGTACAGCCAATGAAATACACTAGGAACCTCAACTCACAACATCCTTAAAATAGCAACACCCCATTGCACTTCAGATTGACTAATTTAATATAATCTGCCCTGTTATAGGAAAGTCACGTATCCATTAATACAGTCCCCTGAACTTTAAGTTGTCCAATGCAATTGAACATTAATGTAACATGAATCACTGGCATTCAACCATACCATTATTACTTACCTATATATATATATATATATATATATATATATATATATGCATGTATCTCTCTCTCTCTCTATAGATATATATATATATATATATATATATATATATATATATATATATATATATAGTTATTCATCTATATTCAGAAACTCAAACTCCATTTGGATGAGACCATATGATCTAGTTTTTAAAAACTAGAAGCATTTGAATGGAGATTGTGGTATATCAAGGATCGGGAAATATAACCTTTTCCTCACATTAGGGTGATCTCAGAGGTGGTATATATAATTTGTGGGGGGTGCAGGGGGGGCTTGCCCCCCCTCCCGCAAAAACTTAAAAAGGTAGATTTTTGAGTTTTTTTTTTTTTTGATGTTCGAGTTTTTGGAAACTTGATCTTATGGTCTTTTCGATATTTTTTTCTAGTTTCTGAAAAGTCAATCACCTAACATAGACCCAGAGGAAAGTACATTGATGCTAGGTGAAAATGTTCATATATGTCTTTGCAAGTTAGAATAAGTTCTCGGTAAGAGGAGAGTTATGGTGCTCTCTGTGTGTGTGTGTGTGTGTGTGTGTGTGTGTGTGTGTGTGTGTGTGTGTGTGTGTGTGTGTGTGTGTCATGTGTGATATGTGTATCCTTCTGTCTAATGTACTATTAGTGTGAAGGAACGGGTTTTCAGAAGGTAAGGTACAGGTTTGGGTTTGTGGGAGGTGTATGTGCAGGGATAGGGTTAGGGTTAGCACACAAGTGACGTGGTATCCCCTGCATCACCTTATCCATGTGTGCTAACCATACTCCTTTCCTTGCCCTTGGCCCTGTGAAGGAATACATTTTTCTATGAAAAAAAAAACAAAAACAAAACAAGAGTGGAATCCATCTTGAGTTAAAATGGAGTCTACATCCACATGACTTCGAAAGTTATTTATTTTCCTAAAATAATCTTATTCCCATGCTAAGTTAGCTCACTTAGCTCAACGAGAAAGGAAAACAATTACCCTCGCAACTCCCCACACTTATCACCATCCATTTCAAAGTAAAAGAAAAAAAAAACTTCACCTACTTTACATGTAAAATACATTCACAACTCTTCCCCTAAAAAAATGCTCCCCACCTGCACCAATCTCCCAGAAATGAAATTTAATAATATTACAAAAATGAAAAATTAAATAAAACACTGACTGCAACTACAAATTTACACAATGGTATTACTATCAAAAATTATTCAATCACAATCTTAAGATTAATGCAAATAAAATAATAAAATCAACAAAGTCTAGCATACTCTTCACTGCACTACAAAAAAAAAAAAAAAATTAGCATTACAAAGTAAATAAACAAATAAAAAAATCTCATTCTTAGAATAAGAAAACAGACACTTTATTATTAAAGCCTTATGAAACTATTTAAAACTCTGCTAAAGAGACAACTTATGCAGTTACTGGAACCCTACTGGAATCAATGAGAAACATTAATTTAAAAAAAAAAACAGGAAAACTGAAATAAACAGAATATCAGGGGGATCTGCTTTGGGTAATAAAAGTGATATAATGTATGGCATGATTAGTGAACTCAGTTTATAACATCTTGAACACTTCTTTTAATTATGATATGTCATGAATTCAAAAAGCACCCATTATAGCTGTGATTAAATGAATTTGGCAATGTATTTGTAGCTACGTGTTCTATAGCCACGGTGGTACGGCGGTAACGTTGTTACCTCACAGCAAGAGGTTCTCCTGTTCGATTTTTGGCGTGGCTTGGGAGTGCCTTCTGTGTGGAGTCTGCATGTCCTCCCTGCGGTTGGGTAGCGTTCGAAAGACATGCGTGCGTAAATGGGTGTGCCTTCGTTGAAGGTTGGGTGTCGAGCTGGCACCTCGGCATTTCGTAAAAATCTACTGCCAATCATTAGCGGACCGGAGTTCCGCTGTAGCGACCCCTTACCTGGAAAAAGCCGAAAAGACAAACATTTGTAGCTATGTGTTTTGAACTGTTTTGACCGATAACAATACTCTTAACACCACCTACTCCTGGTTCAGTTATTTAACTCTGAAAAGCAATATAACTGTTGGCAACAATAGCGGAAATACTGTCATGGGGTGCCAGCCATGAACCTGTGATGTCAACAATATCTGGCTTGTCAAAGTTGAGACCCTCCTTCAGAAGTTGGGTATTCATTCCTAATGCTGTTAGCATTAAAACCAAATATATACTCTATTTTCTGAGCTACTTCAGTGAAAAATAATATCAGAATATACTGAATATGTACTGGAAAGAATAATCGAGTGACATGCTATCATTAAGCCAGCTCCCATTCACTTTATCAGGGAGTGTAAGAAATACCATAATTATTGCTGGTAGACAGTGTCACCTAATCTTTAATGTTATAAATCTAGAGTAAATTCACTTCAGGGAGTCCAGGTTCTAATAAGGCCAGGTCAAGAAGCTAAAAAAAATGAAGATGCAAATGCTTTAAGAAGAAAAGATGTCACAGTTGCACCTAGGGCTGATGGGGGGCATGACTGTCACAGTCTTCTTTTACTGCAGGCAGACAGTCTGCTAATAGCAGTAGATAGTACATAAGACAAAGGTCGTTTTTTAAACACCTGACTATAAACCTGCAATATTACAGATTAGGTAAGCACTGTTTAATGAAGGGATCCTAACAGACTACAACAAGCCAACAATATCCTGAGTTAAATATATGTAAATGATTTAAAAAACTAAACACTATATAATGCAATATTACACAGAGTTTGTTTGACTGCAAATAAAACATTCACCTGATCCTTATGTATAAACTATGCAGAATGATTGATAAGGGAATGAAAAAAGTAAAATGAATGAAAAGTACTCATTAAAAGCAGAGTCTATTTAAAACAAGATACATGAAACGAATAATGTTCTTCTTCTAGTACTTACAATATGCATATCCTGCCCAGAAGAATTTTCCCTAAAAGAAGCCTTCATCAATTTACAAGCAGTAGAAAGACTGTCACAACTAATTTGATAACCGTAGTTGCAGCAATGTCTGTTGAATGACTTACTATGACTTATTTATAGCAGTTCCAATTTTAAGATCAAGTAAGTAGCTTTGAAAAATTACAAGCAGCAGTGCCAATGCAAGATGTAGATCATAATACCGTTCTTGTTCAAAACACAGGCTCTTCCAGAATTTGCACAATAGCATGACGCGGTATGATATGATGTTGGAAGTTCAGTTCAGCCTACTGAAAAGAGATGAAATACATTATCCATTGGATGACTGCTCTCCCCAAATGTCCATGCACAAACATGGACTGGTCTGACCAGTAACTTAGTTGTCAAGCAGTACAAGCAAACTGTTGCAGGAGTCAGACACAACTCAAGCATGTCCCTGTCCATCCAGCAACACAAATAATACCACAAGTAAGACAGTGCAGGATATTACAGTACATCGTATAATATACACTGGTAAAGCATTCCTATTTGTTTGGCTTTGATAGCAGATATGTGCACAGTGAGAAATCAAGTCTATTTTCACAGTGATCTAAGTAAGTGTAAATCACAAAACAACAAAAGTTTACTTTACAGAATATTACCTGTTTGGTCAAATCCAACATAAATACAGTTACTACTATTAATATCATAAATAAAGCAAAAACAAGAACCAATCCTCCAAAGGCAGACGTTCTGTCTGGTGGACCCCAGCCATAAACAAACTATACAATAGAAGCTACTAAATGATAGAGCAAAATCCCAAAAAGGGAAGGCATCACTGATCAGTATTAGCAAAAAACTACGGGCACTCATAAAATTGTCTAAGGCCAGCTTCGAGAGAAAAATTGCACAGGACACTAAGGATAATCACAAGGCTTTCTTTAGTTATGTTAGGAACCTGGGTGGTAATTCCCAGATATGCTCAGAATTAGTCCAAAATGACAAAAAATACACTGAACCCACAGACATTGCCAACATCCTAGCTGACAGGTTCAGCGCAAACTTCTCTCCCCCCTCCCTACCAAAAGGGCAAATATCTATCCCAGCAGAGTGCTGCCCCCCTGACATCTCAGATGCTCAGGTAAGAGCCGCCCTCTCCAAAGCAAAAAACACAGCATCAATGGGACCAGACGGTGTCCCGGTCTGCGTCCTACATGAACTCCAAGAAGAGCTAAACCCAAACATAAAACTACTGTTCTATCTCAGCCTTACTACAGGATATGTGCCCAAAGAGTGGCGTACAGCAACAGTGGTCCCTTTCCATAAAGGTGGTGCCTCAACGGATCCTGGAAACTATCGCCCCATAAGCCTGACTAGCTTGGTCTGCAAAGCTATGGAAAGGGTCATCATGGACCTCATAAATAAAGATATTGGGGACCTACAGACACTGGATCCTACCCAGTTCGGCTTTTTTAAGGGCTGATCCTGCCTCTTAAACCTGGTTGATTTCTTTGAGACAGTCACCAAGGCCATTGACGAGGGGAAGGTGGTCCACACAGCCTACCTGGACCTCGCAAAAGCCTTCGATACAATACCCCACTCGGGCATTATAGATAAGCTCACCAGCTTAAATATAAACCCCTATGTCACTAGATGGATTGCAAACTGGCTCAAGGACAGAACCCACATGGTTAGAATTGCTGGAGCCATGTCAGACTCCAAACCAGTTACAAGTGGTGTCCCACAAGGCTCAGTCCTGGGACCTCTCTTGTTCAGTATATATTTCTCGGAGGTACAGGCCAACATGGAAGGACTGTGGCTGACCAAGTTCGCAGATGACTGCAAACTGGGCGCCATAATAGACTTTCCAGCCGACACAAGCATCCTCCAAAAGGGCCTCATAGAAACAGACAACTGGTGCCAGAGCCATGGCCTCAAGCTAAATGCCAAAAAGTGTATAGTCATCCCTTTGGCAAAAACAAAGTGCCCACAAATTACCACATAGGTGGTAATCCATTAAGTACAGAAGAAGTAATTAGGGACCTAGGGACCCAAGTTGATAGCACTCTCTCATTTGACAACCACATGGCCAAAGTGGTTAGAAAAACATTTTATATAGCCCACCTAATCATGAACGGATTCACATCTAGATCAGGGGAGGTCATCGTGCCTCTTTACTCATCCCTCATCAGGCCCATAATTGAGTACAATGCCCCTTTTGAGATGTACCTTACCAGACACCTGCAGCAACTGGAAAGACCCCAAAAGTACCTCACCAAGAAGATCAAAGGGCTCAAACAGATGCCATATGTTGCCCGGTTAAAGAAACTCCAGCTCTACTCAGTGGCATACCGCCTGTTCAGAGGCGATCTGTGCCTGATGTATAAAGCCATGTCCAACCCGGAATTAATGGACATGCTGCACCTCAGAAAATCCAAATCCCATTGAGCTACGCGCTCGAGAGACTTGAACCTCAGCACTGAAATAAATAGGACATGCTGGAGGGACAGATTCATAACCCAGAGGCTCCCTTCACTCTGGAATAAAATCCCAGTCCAGGTTAGGCAGAGTCCCTCATTGACTCTCTTCAAGAGGAATCTTGATGAGTGGATGGGAGATCGTAGGTTTTCCCCGGGTATCACTTCTGTGTCACTGTTAGACAGAGGCACAGTATACTAACCTCGAAAAAGGGCATAGCAAAATAAATTTAAAATGGGTGACGAAAGCCAAACACATTCTGGCTAGGCTTATAAATGCCCTAGGGCAGATAGCCTAGTATGAACCTATGAACCTATTAATAACCATGATTTTAGGAGAATATATCAGAACAGCTAAATCAGGTAAAATCAGACTGCCTAAACATTCATGCAGAAAGTGTTCAAAGAAGGCAATACAAGAATTATACAAATCACAAGAAATACAATGTGTATAAATAAATAAATAAATAAATAACATTTAAAAAAATTAAAAGAAGCAGACTGATATTTTAGAAGAGAATTCCAATGTGCTTCCATTGAAAAACTGTAGCCACATTTTAGAATCAAGATGCAGCAAAAGGGACTGTAAATGTAACAGACTTGTAATGGTTTTCCATGCAGGTTTTTATGGATTATATGATCGTATCGTAACTGCCCAAACAGAACTATCTGAGAACGAAGACTGGATATTCAGTGTATGTGGTATATCTCTGTTTCTTTGAAACTGATGGGCACTAGAATAGGGAGTTTCAACTTTCCACACTGTTCTGCAAATGTGCAGCAGTTCGGATATACACATCCAGGGGGCTTCCCCTCATACAAAAACACAAGCCATATTTCTATAAGTGTGTTCTCATTTTGTTGAGATCAGCCATTGGTTTTCATAATTTCTGCATCAACTGACTATAGAGGAAATGCCAGGTGTAGGTATAAACAACATGAATCAGGATATGAGATCAAATTAACTTATTAGAGATGCTCTATATCTGTAAATCTAACTCCTCACGCATTACCCACTTGAAAGGTTTGAATCTAATATGCGACATCAACAAAACCTGCTGGAGAGAGAGAGAGAGAGAGAGAGAGGTTTGTCTCTCAGAGCTGCCCCATCTCTGCAATAGACTTCCCATACACGTCAAACAAAGTACCTCGCTGGCCCTCTTCAAGCGCAACCTTCATGAGTGGATGGGAAACCACAAATTTGTCCCAGGGGTTCCACCTGTGTCCCTCACTGACAGGGGCAATGGGCGCTGACTGAGGTTTCTTTTTGGGGATAAACTCTTAGCTAGACTTGTAAGGGACCCAGGGCCATTAGCCTAGTAACCTCCTATGATCGTATGATAATTGTTTACAGATGGCTTAGTGAAGAATAAGCAGGAAGAGAAAGTGAAACTTGTCCCAATTTAGTTCTGAATGGAGGAGTAATATAAAGGGGAAGACTCTTGGGTCAGAGATGTCAGTCAGTCACTGTAAGGGATATTACAGAACTGCACCAAAGTCATGATTTTGCACTTTGTGTTGTAAATGCTGCAGCCTTGTATATCCAACAGCAATACACACTGCTGGTTACTCCTGCACTGTCCTATGAGTGTTAGGAAAGGAATAGTCATCTAAGAAGAGATAAAATGACTGCACAGTGCAGAAGGTTACCTACATGGATGGGTAACCCATTGATAAATTGATTCTGTGCCTTACTCTGGTCACTTGGATTTGGCTGGATCGGAAAATGAATGCAAGGAAGCTAGCTCCAAAAAAAAAAAAAAAAACCAGTGTCAATAACAAAGAAAAGAAACCACAGGAATGCCCCAGTAACATACATAAACACCAGTGCAGTGCATATTAAAAAGTAGCTTGTGGAAACTTTTTTGCTATAGATGTCCTTTCCATGTAAACAAAAGGCTTAAAACAATTTATGCAATCAGTTTATTTCTGTGACAAAAATGTTTCTTTTAGCTCAGGCTTCTGAATACCTGCTGTTCAGTTAAGAGCTTGTAAGGTCAAGACACAGCATCCTGTTTTCACTCAGCCATCTAAGAGTAGGGCTGAAAGCAGTACTAAATCTACCACCTACTGGTAGCACAACTCATGTGATGGAACCACAGCAGGGGAAGGCTGCAGGGAAATATCCCTTTTAATTGAGTTTACTATACTGTCACTGGCAAGGTGGGTTTAATACTGAACAATTCTAAGAACTTTATAAAAAGCCAGTGCAGGATGCAGTCTTAAAGCAATTAAAACTGAGTATATTTTCTACCAACACTAAGGAAGGCAAGCTGCACAGCCAAGCCAGCCATTTCATTTTAAATGAGTCTGAATTACTTTTTATTCTGAAATGTCAAAATCAACAAGCACACACGTGTGTGTGTGTGTGTGTGTGTGTGTGTGTGAGAGAGAGAGAGAGAAAAACATGAAAGAAACATGTTTATATTATGTTTATTTATATACACACACACACACACACACACACACACACACACACACACACACACACACACACACACACACAGTGTATGTGTGTGTGTGTGTGTATAATGTACATGCACATAAAATTTTGAAAAGATAAAAGCTTGCTTTCATGAAAAGCATGTTTTTTTTTGTGTTCCTCCTAGGACAGCATCTCACGCAAAAACAAATACAGTGAGTAATATGGGTAATTTTCTCACAGTACTGATTCTTAATTACTAAGCAAGACACATGAACAATGAGGAATGAACAATTTATTGTCTAACCAGCATCCCCATAATGCCCTCTATCCCTCAGCAGGTCTAAAATTCCATAATGTCATCTGTCACTCAGCAGGTATCAATAGTAAATGACTCATTCCTTTGTAAGACTCTACATGAATTCTTTATTCAGTGCTATGACAGAATGCTTTTCTGGGGAAAGAAGGTCTTTCATCCACAAAATGACAGGTAAGCAAACAAATGAAATGTTTTTCTAATCTCTGAAGTTACAGTTATTCTAAATAGTAAAGCATTTTTACTTTGTTGACCAGGTTAGTCCCACTAGGCTAAGGGTCTCTTTTTTCAAGGGAGACCAAAGGGGATACTTATACTACTAAGGGAAATTTGGCTAGGGAATCAGGAAACTTCCCCCACTCTTTTCTGTAGGTGTCATGGGATCTTTTACATCCACCCCACTAACTTTAGCAGATGAGACATCACTTTAATGTCTCACCCGAATGACAGCACACTCAGGAATGCAGCAGAACTACAGTGTCAATATAGAATATTGCTCCAGTTACCTGGTGTGGGAAAGAACCTACAGCCTCCTGATCTTCCCGCTCCAACGTTTAGTGTGCTGCCTGTTCAGCTACTAAGCTACCACTTCCTAACCTTAAAGGATTTGGACTGAGTTTAAGCCACATTACCCAGTATGTTGAATGACTTGTACCACAATAATGCTGATTTACAAAACACTGAACTTCAGGGGTCTCAACTCATACTCTATAACTACATTACAGACAGCTATAAAAATGAACAAAAATTCAAATGAGCAAAAGAGTAAAACACGGAACTAGTGTGATTCTTAGTGGGATAAAGAATGAATGTGTTAAACAAAGGAGTAATGCTAGCTACAGAGCAGGTACTCTACAAAAATGTTTTTCAAAGTCACATTCATGCATTTCCTCTGAACTTGGAGGAGGACAGGGCAGGAAGACAGAAATCTCAAGCAACAGTGGTCTTCATAAGCATTTTAGAATAAAAAATAAAATAAAATAAAATGAAAACAATGAGGAAAAAGAGCTGAAATACAATCAGAGAAGCAGAAAAAACATAGAAGTGAGAGTGCATGGGTGACGTTCCATGCCTCAGTATGCTTCATCCAGACACTGGAGACACCAAGAGAGGCAAGGAATAAGAGATGTGTTGACAAAGATGCAAAGGGTGACAAGCAGTTAATATGCAACAACAGTAAAGGATATGTAACAGTAAACTAAAATAGCTGAAAGGGAAACAGAAGAGGTGGCACTGTCTGAAAACTGTTTTTTGTTAGGGTATGCAACTATAGGTACTCCAAATACAGTGTCCAGATGAGTATGGCAAGAACATTCCAGTGACCAGCAACACACATAACTAGGCATATGTATTCAGCATTCGATGACAGTAGTATACAAAAAAATCCATGTCATCATACAAAACAAAAGTCTAGATTTTTGTAGAATATAGGAATTGCTTGCCCCAAGTGAAGATACAGATTCTGTTAAACCAACAACTTATTATTTTATCCCACTCATTCATAAAAAATTCTTATGCCTGTACCTTGAAATTTAATTTGGCTTTATGGAAGACTGAATGCATAGGGATGTTCTTACTGAGAAGCTAAGCATAAACCTGCAACTTTTGTCGGCTGAGGTTTGTATGGCATAAAGTCTTTAGGGGTAGATGAGGCTATATTTGTATTCATACTGCATATAGAGAATTTATTTTCTGATTCTGGATTTGACAGGTCTGGGGAGGTAACTGGAGAGTTTCCAAAACAGAATAAGCGGTTGGTAATTTTTTTTTTATTTGGTTTGTTCAATGTGGTCTTTAAAGAATGGGGTTTGATTTAGGCACAGTTCAAGGTAATTAAAATATGGGCTGCTAATGTACCATGAATTCTGAAGGATCAGTTATTGACCATTCAAAGCTCACTGTAGCTGACAGGTGGAATCATTTTTGTTACGTTAATAACAGCCAGACTTAGAGTTTGAAGAAGACAGCTCAATAAGTGCTTTAATAAGGGACAGAGGGGAGAGTGGGCACTACTGTACATAGTCATGTTATCAGCACACAGTAATATGATGGTGTGGGGGATTAACAAATAGAAGGAAGGCAGTATGGGCCACTACCAAGCTTTGGAGTATACCCTTTATTTGGGGGGGGGGGTAAAAAAATAAATACTCATTTGTTAACCAGGTAGACCCACTGAACATGCAGTTCCTTTTCAGGAGTGACTCTTGAACAGAGTAATAGGACTCTCATATAGTCTGAAATACACACACACACACACACACACACACACACACACACACACACACACACACACACACACATTGTTACTCTGAGTACAGGAAGTTTCACATGTAACAAAATAAGAGGGACGCAGTACAAGAAAAGTGTATTGCTTCCATTAAGTCTTCTACTGTACACTATGAAAACACTGCTGCAGGTCAGGCAGTGTTGATGTTATACTGAGTTTAAGTGTCTTTGAGAACTATAGCATCAAACTGCATATAGAAACTGGTCTGAGGCAATGTTTCCTTGATGTCAGTGGTTTCCACCATTTGTTTATCCTCATGGCTCTATGCCTCCCACTCATTCTATCTGGTGACTCAACTACAACAACTGGTAAAGAAAAAGTAAATAAATTATCTGTCTGCTTCTTGTATTAAAGATGGAACATGTTATGTGCCTGTTTGTCAGGTGTAAGGCCTGGCATCTGTCATGCATGGGAAAGGGAAGCACAGTATACTCAATTTGCTTCCCTGTTATAATACCTCATTGTTTGGAGGGATGTGATGGACACACCAGGACCTTTTCAAAACTTAAAAAATCAGTCTCGTTAGTGAACCCCTTGAAGACTTTGCATTCTGTTTAATCCTCTAACAAAACAGAAAAATTGCAGGTAACTTGAGCGTGCTTTGTTCCTTTTTTAAAATAGAAGTTATCAGCTTTTGCAGACTTCTCTTCTTTCAGTTGTTACACTTGCAGAGAGAACTTTTTGTTGTGTGTATTACACATCTTAAGGTGCAGATATTACTTTGTTTTGCTGCTGCATTTAACATCATCTCCTTAACTGATTAGATGGACAAAATAAAAAATATCTGTTGGGATTTTTGCTTATTACTAGCCTTGGGGGACAGCAAGAGGTAGGCCTGTTCATTGGAGACTGCATTTACAAAAGGCAGTTGAAATGTTTTAGGCAGTATATCTCTTAGGTAATGTAAAATATCTTAGCTTTCTAGGTCTTCTTTTATGAAACCTGCTTCAAGCTAGTTCAGCTTGATCTGTTCTCCAGGCCATTTTACTCAGCATGCAGTCAGTATCCCTGCTGCTCTGCTGCCGATGCCTTCCCTCAGCTTTCTTGTAAACGATTAGCATTCATATTGTCAGATGATTTCAGAAACGTTACTTCAGATTTCAGCATACATATTGCTTGTTCATTCCTTTCCTTGCCAGTGTCCAAGGCTCTGACTTCCCACAGTCTGACCATATGGATATCTATGTGGTCACAGGTAAAATAAAATAAAAGGTGACTTCTGTGAGACAAACTATAGCTCCTCTGAAAAGCTTTCCTTAGAAATCCAGGATACATACATTTCTCTTCCTAGGGTCCACAAGTATAGCAGTTCTTAGCTAAATCAGCCAACAAATGTCCTATTTATTAAATGTAACACCAGCAGTTTGACACCTTACAGTGACAAATGTTTAGTACACTGGCAGCACATCGATCCTTACACTGTAAGTGGGTTCATTCATATAAAGCTGTTTACTGATAGAATACACCATAAGAATGTAAACCAGGTTTTACAAAGGGCCCACAGACAGCTATCAAAGTATGCTGCCATGCTGCCCAGGAACTGCTCTGTCGTACAAGTTTTACCAATAACATGGAGCAATAAGATGTGTACGGTGTGTAATTATTGGGTGTTTATTATAGCATGCATACTGCATCAGGATTAAAAACCTCATCAGAAGATGTTAGGGCAAACAGCTGTCTTAAACCTTTGCACACCCTGAATGCTGTTAATGTTTGAAGTGATACATAGTATGAAAGGGACTTAATAAAATGCTAAGTCTACCAAGGCGGGGGGGGGGGGGGGGCATCCTGTGGAGTATTCAGTTGCATTTCATTTTAATGAACCATGTGCCACAGAACAGCACTTCAGTTATTGAAACCATTTTGAGAACATATAACCAAGAGGTTCTCCCATTAGATTCTCGGCTGGAGTGTGGGGAGTGACTTCTGTGTGGAGTCTGCATGTCCTCCCCACGGTTGGGTGGGCATTCGAAAGACATGCGGAAATGGACATGCCTTTGTTGAAGGTTGAAGGTTCGTTGGGAGGGTGGCCTAATGGCTAAAGTGTTTGCCTTACAAACACAAGGTGCAGGGTTTGTGTCTCACAAGGGATAATTGGCTAGGCTTGAAATGGCTCGCAAGGGCAGTTAGCTTAGTACTAACCTATGAACCTATGAACGTCAAGCTGGCACCTCAGCGTTCATGAAAATCTACTGCCAATCATTAGCGGACCGGCATTCTGCTGTGGCGACCCCTAAAGCCAAAAGACAACAACAACAACAACATAATTACTTGGAAAAAGTAAAGATAAACAATTAAAATAAAATACTTAAAGTTACTCAATATGTAGCTCTAGCATAATTTCACAGGACAGTGTGGACAGCGACAGCTGCATGTGTGTTACCATTTTTCAAACACAGCTGCCTTGTTGAGTTCACATTCTGCAACCAACACTGGTGAAAAGTAGGCAGGAATGCTGAAGTTATAAAGTACAAAACAGATAGCAGGCAGTCTGCTGAAGATTATACAACGGAAGACAGTTCCACAGAAGTAGCACTCTCTGTGATACATACCTATCCCTCCAGCATGTTCTGTTAATCTTGCAAAAGAGACTGAGGTCCATTTAGTGGGTGTTACTGATACCTTTAGTCTTCCAACTGTACATTATGACAGAACAGGGTCTGCTGAGGTCCTATATGGGAGGCAGAGTTCACCTCTCAACAGCCCATACTAAAAATAGAGAAAAGCCTTTGAGATGGCCTAAGTATGTTTTACAGTTTTAACCTCAGGTTTCTTTTTAGTGATGAAGCATTGTGGTCAGTCCAGCTATGACAAGTGTTTGGACAGGCACATAACAAAAGGAGCATTGGACTCAATGATCAGCCTAACAACAGCCAAGTACAGAGAAACTATTACATCCCTTGATCTGGACACTATAGCCTAAAATATAAGTTGTGCAATGAAAAAGGAATTCTTTATAATAGCGGATTTCTGGTGATCAAAGGGGAGTTCACTGTCAGCATAGGTACCTGGATCTCTAACTTCAGGATCAATTTTCTAGGGGGAGTGTTGACAATGGGATAGTTGCAAAGGAATCTTGCTTGCCAAAAGATATGGTTAATATGTACCTTTGCATTCAGTTTTATTCTGTGACTTTGGCTTCAACTATTTGGGACAGGATGTCTTGTAGGATCCTGATGTCCTCAGGGGAGTCTTTGATGGCACCAGATCTGCAATTATCTGCAAACTTAGTCAGCCAAAATCCTTTTACGTTAGCTTTGAGCTCCATGATGTAAATGCCCAAGAGATGTCACCAAAGTACTAAACCTCTAGGTTACTCCACTAGTGACAGGTCTTTTGGAGGAGGTACAGCTACCCACCCTTAGATATTTTGTTCTGTTTGGGAGTTAGCATTTAGCCTAGGGAGTTTATCTATGATGCCTGCATGTGAGATGGTGTTGAATGCCTTTGCAAGATCCAGATATACAGTGTGCACTGATTTACCCTCATCCATTGCCTCTATGACTTCTTCAAAGAAGTCACAGATTAAGTAGGGTGCACCTCTCCTGGATGAATCCAAACTGAACTGGATCAAGAGAATGTACATCACCTATATCCCTATTCATCAGTTCCATGATGATCCTTTCTACAGACCTACAGGTAAGGCTGATTAGCCTTATGAGTCTATAGTTGACTACAACCACTGTAGCCCCACCTTTGTGCAAAGAAATGACTGCTGCCAATTTTGAGGCTAATGTTGATTAGCTTCTATAAGGATTCTGACAAGTCATGTTTCAGGGTAGCCAGTAGGCAGCCTGGTATGTTGTCCAGAGCAGTAGATGTAGTGTTCTTGACCTTAGATAGTGCCTTGGGAATTTGTTCTTGAGAAATTTGAAGATGGGGTAGATGTGGGTATTTGTTCTGAGAAAACTGGAGGAGACACAGGAATGAATCTGGAGCTGAATTTGTCTGCTAGTAGACTGGATATGTCCTCTGGATCTGAATAAGTTACCTTTGCTATTAGCTCTGCATATTACTGAGCATTATTTCTGAGATTTCTAACAGACTTAAAGAAAGCTCTGTGGTTATCCTTCACCTCGGTGACTATCTTTAGCTCCTACTACTTTACTGTGATACCGCTGCTGCTATTAGATGCTGTTGCTATGTTAGTGATATCATTACTTGTTACTAAATGCAGCTGATATGTTAGCGTTGTCACTATTAACACTATGTCTGATCATCCAAATGGGTACTGTTGTGGCAAAAGATGCAATGGCAGAGAGGTTTCTATTAAATTATCGACTGTTCAGATGAGCAAACAACAGACTATCAGGCCAAAAAGCTTGAAAACCTGGAACATTAACACAAACCACAAATCACACAACATCTGGTTTTTGCAGCTTGCCCCCTACACCCCTCACACCCTGCTAATTATATACATCAACTCTGAAATTGCACCACAGTGTACAACGGAGCAATATCCCGATCCCCACTGTGCCATGATTCTGCACAGTAAATGTCCTGTTATATTTGGTGCTCCTGGTTTTCAAGCTTTCTGTCTTCATATTCTGTCATTCACTCATATGAGCATTCGATAACTTAATAGAGTTCCACCAGGGCCAAAGTGCAATATTTTGCTCAGATTTAATATGAAGTGATGCACGATATTTACAGATATACATTTTAATTCTGAACCTTAAAACCATACAACAGCAATTATTACAAGTATACCAAAATGCACTCCAGCCTTTACTGTGATTTACCTCACTCTAAAGATCCCATGGTGCAGATATACTAACATGGTGAAGGCAAATGTGTACATATATGTACTTTTACATGTATGAACATTAACATAGTACTGTGTGCCCAGTAGGCAGAAAGGCATGACCACATTGAGCAATACATGTTTCATCGTTCATCTCACTAATCATTATAATTTTCGTCTGCTACATTGTAAGCCTTGAACTTTGTGCAAACCATAAACACAGAAGCTGTAATCAAGTTAAAGGCTAATTCTAATCACAGTTTATTTTTCTGTGTAACACTCAGCAGTTCGGTAATGTATATGAAATGCACTACTTATTTACGAAAGTGGAACAGTTAATTTCGCTGAAAGAGCTTTTTATTGAGTGCACTTATGAATAAAAGCAGAGAGTAAGCCTATTACTTTTAAATTAGCATTCTTTTATTGGGGGAAAATCATTGTAATGCCTTATCTTCCATAAAGAATAAATGTAATGCTAGCATTCTGAATTAATACATGATCAGCTTTTTTTTTCTTTTGAAATATCTGCAATATAATGGAGGATTGGGTGGAAAGGTATCTCTTAAAATGCAAAAAATTTAAAAGAAACAAAAGCCTGAGAGTTTGTCTGAAAAAAGGAGCCAGAGAATGAACTGTTGCACTGAGACATTATATTCTCTGAAGCAGATGTCATTTCAGACTCTTTGCTCATCACAAAGCATGAAATGAACTCCAGCAAAACAGACAACTCAAAGCTAAAAACACAATCAACAATACGCCAGTGCCCAGAGGGTGAAAAAGCCCTTGACCTTCAGTTTCACCTCCCTAAATAATGATATACTGTAGGCTAAAAGGCTCTATAAATGCTAAGATTAAGAAAGAAAAAAAGAAAAAAAGGCTAGGGAAGCCATTACACATGAGAAATTACTTCAAGAAATATAAAATAAGCCTCAAATTAAGCAACATCACTGTCTGGCTTAACATTTTTCAAGTACATTACTTAAATATATTGTTGTTATTTTTGAATTTTCTAATATCATATTTATATATATTATATATGTTTATATATATATATACAGGTGGGCAGTTAACATTTCAAGAGTGTATAATATCAATAGCTCCCTAGTCGACTGCATAAGGTTGAGTAGGCAGCTGATCGACAGGTGTGGAAGCTCAATAATCCCTGGGAAGGGGAATATTCCCTTTCCTCGGGAAATGTGCAATCTCAGAGCTAGTATATATATATATATATATATATATATATATATATATATATATATATATATATATATATATATATATATATATATATATATATATGTATATATTGATATATATATATATCTATATATATATATATATATATATATATATATATATATAGATATAGATATATATATATATATATATATATATATAGATATAGATATATATATATATATATATATATATATATATATATATATATATATATATATATATATATGTATATATCATTAGCAGTGAGTGAGGGGGCCACAGAGGGGTTTGCCCCCATTGCAAAAAGCAGTGTTTATTTTGTTTTTTAAACATCTGAAATTACATGCTCTGATGCTATTTCTCGATGTATGCATAGTACAGTGTTAACTTCCATGTTTTTGACTATATGTAGTCAATATTTACACAGTCGACTTTGGGTATTTTTGGTAATGTGTAGTACACACACACAGATATATATATATATATATATATGTGTGTGTGTATATATATATATATATATATATATATATATATATATGTATATATATACATACATGCACACACACACACACACACACACACACACACACACACACACACACACACACACACACACACACACACACTTGTGTATGTGCATGTGTGTGTGAGTGTCTCAATGTTTTAGCATATTTCTCTCAAATTTCTCAGCAGAGATGCAAGTACAGCTTATACATTTTTTGTATGTTTGTTTACGGACTATAAAGTCTGTGCTTGCATGTGAAATTGTGTACAGCTTCCTTTCAATATTCTGTTCCCTAACAGTTGTTTTACTGGCTGTATAACAGCAATGCAATCTTAACTGAATATATGCATGTCTGTTTGTTGTTTTTGACACAGTGCTTTTAAAATAATACAATTATTTTTTTTATGTACAATGACACTTCTGTGGCTACAAGTGGTACAATTAGTATCTGGCTGACAGTTAAGCATACAGAATTAAGTGCATGGGGTGCAAACAAAGTTAGTCTTGTAGTCACAAGATTATCAACAACTATCTCCATTTACAAATTGCATCACTCTGAGTAATTCATTCAACCAGACAATGCCTCCAGGTTGGTTCTGAAAAGATTGGAAAGCTTATCTGATTTACAAGATTAACAGTAATAATGCTAATACTAATAATAAATAAACAATAAAATCCTGGTAAAATCAACATAAATGTCTTTGCATCTGCCTTATCAAACAATTACATGGCTAAATGGAACTTGAGATCTACTTGTCTTGAATGCTGAAGCACATGAGATGCTTATGCTAAATCATCTTTAGGGCATGAGCCAGATGCTCAAACTAGAAACATCATAGAGCATGTGCTTGGGCTTCTGAAGGCACAGTTCCAGTGCCTAGATATATCTGGTGGAGTCATGCAGTATAATGCATGCACATGTACACACATTTCGCAGTATGTGCTATGCTGCACAATCTGGGTCACACACCCCCGCCGATGTCGACCACAGTCAGAGGAGGACTCAGCGGAGGAACTCCCAGCTGCTTTCCCTGTAGGCAGATGTAGGTGTGCTCAGTATGCCCTTGCTTTGGCTAAGAGTACGCATAGCACATTTACTGACCACCTAGGGACCTAATACCTTTCGCCTACTCACTTACATATAGTAAAATTGATGCCAGGCAACTCACACAATCTTTACCTCCCCAGGTAATGGCTGTGTACTGCTTGCATCAGACAGAGTCAGCCATGAACTAAAAGTGTGTCAGCTGCTACATTTGCAGGGTAAGTCGTGAACCTAAAGTGCATTCTTTAAAAATATTATAGCATATCCTTGTATTTCCTAACGTGGTATAGTAAGCAAGTAAATAGTGGTGAATTTGA
Organism: Protopterus annectens; assembly: GCF_019279795.1. Lineage (NCBI taxonomy): Eukaryota > Metazoa > Chordata > Ceratodontiformes > Protopteridae > Protopterus > Protopterus annectens. Next base: position 1,560,878,390 of record NC_056725.1, read on the forward strand.
TCAGAAGGCACCTTAAAATGTGACACCAGACACTTATTTTATTTACTGTATATTTGTCCATTAGTAATTAGTAGGCCTCAGGCATGAAAGATTCACACAGTCATACCTCTGAAGAATACTGATGTTTCCTGCATGGCCTCAATTTAGCACCATACCTTTGTACTGGTAAACCATTAAAAACAGAAGTTAGAAAGTGATGATGCACACTGCAGTTTCAGACTTGTTTGTGTCATAATAGTAATTGAGCATTGCCCCCCCCCCAAAAAAAAAGAGGAATGTACCCTTGTTCCTGCCATAACAGTAACTCAACTATGCTACCCCCAAAAGAACGGTATATGCATGTTTGTGCCATCCAACCTGGACTTCATTTGTTGGCAACTGCATATAATATTATTGCCAGTTAAAATCTACTCACATGTTAAGGCCAATGGCATGGAATGCTTTACATACTGCATGTGTTAGATAACTGATGAATGATCAAGAACCACAGAAAGGTAAGACAGAGCTGTATATTTGTAGGCATAATTATGACAGGTTGTGTGATCACTAACTGCTCTATGTCCAAATATAGTAAAGAGAATTAAATGTACAAATCACAGCTGATGGTTTGACAGCAGTGTACATTCAAATGCAGTTGGTTGTTTGAAGAATGAGTTCATTTAATTGATGCAAAGCTGTTTGTGTGGCGAAGAGGATTAAGGCACACCCCCTGCTATCTGAAGCGGTATTGGTGTGAGGGTTCAAATCTTGACATATGTAGAGATTTCTGATTTGTACCACCAATTTGTACTGTGCTTTTACAGATTTTGCATATGTTTTCCTTAGTTTTAGTATCTTTTCCTCTTTGTCTTCTTTTAATTCCACTTTTGCAAGATGCACAGTGTCACAAAAACAGTTTGGCTAAGCTTATCTTGTTTGCATGTAACACAACATTGCAGAAACAGGGAATAAACAGATTGCCTAGAAAGCAGACACCCAAAAATAGAAACAGATACATTGAATTAATGCTCTTAGCCATCACGAAAAGCCGGCTTGGAATACAGATGGGACCAGGGTATAGTAGAAAGCATTAGCAATGCTGCTCAAGCTTATGTACTGCTTCCCTACATGTAAACAGGCCTATTTTACATGCGTGTACATTGTGTTAACCATTGCGCAAATCCAATGCTCATTGTGCTATGAAACTGTATATATGATATTTTATTATTGGTGTTTATTGTCCATTTCCTTTGTATAACATAAAACTGCATATGGAAACACTGCAAACTAAGAGCGGACTATAACTGTATGTCATATATTTACAATACATCCATTTGTTCCCCCCAAAACCACCCCAAACAAGCACTAACCATGGGGACTCATTACTTTTTCCACACATACATCAACCACAATACAACGTGTTTTATATATGTATGTATGTATGTATATATATATATATATATATATATATATATATATATATATATATATATATATATATATATATATATATATATATATATATATATGAAATGTTGTGCACTCAGTCATGTGCAGGGCCAGTTGGTTGTGCTCAAAGCCTTGCTCTGCAAAACTCAAACAGCCAAGTATGTTCAATAAGGGTGCTTATGTTGTTACACAGCTAGGCTTCCAAGCAGCCTACTGCTATTAGGCTACCAGCCTCAGATGACACACTGAAGCAATGTCTCCATGCAGGCCTCCCAACCTCTTGTCTCCCACATGGCTTACCAATGTCATCTACTATAAGTTCACCTGCAGTCCTGTCAAAATCAGACTTACCCATGGCTCATGGGATAATTACTGTGTTCTGTAGTCTGTGTCCTTAGATGGGTAGGGGTTTTATTCTCACTGCAGTCAACTGGGTGTATATGTGTGTCTAGACAGAAAAACAGACATGTATATCCCACAGTTACCTCTCCTTTGGCATGGCTTGCCAGTTTTTTGAGACTTGCACAAGCCTACACATCCATTTCATGCAGGCCTCCCAACCTCTTGTCTTCCACATGGCCTGTTGATGTCATCTACCATAAGTTCACTTGCAGTCCTGTTGAAATCAGACTTGTGTTGTGGCGCCTGTATTAATTCCTGTATTCTGTAGTGTGTGTACTTACACAAGTAGGGATTCAACTCTCACTGCAGTCAAATTGGGGGGGAGGTGTTAATGTGTGTGTGAGCTGCTACTGGACTTTACAGTGAGCCTTTTACAGCAGCCTGTGGGACACTGTTATCTTGTCCTCAACAGACACTGCTGATTTCATCATCTATAAAGTGTTGCCTGAAATACTCCAAGTCAGACTTAGCTGTGAGGCTTGCATTAAGTACTGTGTTCTGTAGTCTGTGTATTAGATAAGTAGGGGTTCTATTCTCACTGCTCAAATGTGGTCAGGTGTTGGTGTGTGTGTGTGTGTGTGTGTGTGTGTGTGAGCTGTTGCTGACCTTTACAGTGAGTCTTTTACAGCAGCCTGTGGAACACTGTTATCTTGTCCTCAACAGACAGTGCTGATGTCATCATCTATAAAGTGTTGTCTGACACACTCAAGTCAGACTTGAGCCATGGAACTTGCATTAAGTACTGCATTTTGTAGTCTGAATACTTAGATAGGGGTTCTATTCTCAATGCAGTCAAATGGGGATGGTGGTATGTGTATGTGTGAGCTGTTGCTGGACATTACAGTGAGCCTTTTACAGTAGTCTGTGGGACACTTATCTTGTCCTGGTCAGACACACGTTTGTCATTACTAGGTTATACAGTAAGCAAAAGAAGTTGCTGTCTAGAAATATGAAAGTGAGAATCCAGAACTGGAACACCCCCCTCCTAAGCCTGAACAAGGAAACAGGACAATGTGTGCCAGCCCTCATTTTCTCTTGTATTTTTTTGTTTTGTTTTTATCCCCCCCCCCACAGCACAGCAAGGTAGACCTACCCCATAGGATACACCTGCCCCTACTCCACCAGCTGTGGCCCCAAGGCCCAACACAATTGAGCCCTGAAGCAATGGAAGCTGTTGAAGACTGGGGGAGGGGGGGCAGAGGATGAGAGCAGCACTTAGTGATCTAAAAAGGGCAATTTTTTTTTTAATTATTTACTACCACAACATAGGTTCACTTGGGGACATTTTAAACTTAGCCAATATCCCTTTTGGTGCTTGAATTACATTTCCTGATTGGTCTTACCTATCCCATGGCTGATAATTGTATATTAGCCCTAGGGAGAATAAATGTGATCATACTACAGATAATTTGAGGATACCCATGTAAGGGATGCAGCATTTAGGAACTGCCTCTACTCATTAGTGGCATGAGGGACAATCCTGGAGTACATTTTCTATTACCTATCCTTAGATCCAAGTTGTATTTGAATATGGACAGGGATGACTTTTGTTTTACTTGAATGGATAGTCTGTTCTGGAACAGTGATAGCCTCTGTGATATATATTCATCTCTCCACAACATTCGATTTAGATACCTGGACTAAGTATTTCTGATGCCATTTGATTTGCTGATGTTCAGTAGGTCCATCTGTATTAGGTTGGAGGATGCCTTGTGTGCCAGACATGTCACCTCTAAGCACTCTGTAGGATACTGAGTATAGTGAAAAATCTTTGAGGTGGTCCATGCAAGACCTATTGTATAGGACTTGTATTCTTTTTTTAAGGTATCTCTGTGGGTATTCCAATTGCTGCATGGGTCTGGACAGATACATGCCAAAGTGGGCATTATACAAAATGAATGACTTAATAAGGGCTTTGTAAAGGGGGACAATAACACTTCAAGATCTAGTCACAATCAATTTGTTTATAAGCTTTGCAATATAGAAAGACTTTCTTATGACTCTGGACATATGTTGGTCAAAAGTTAGGTCACTCTACACACAAGTTCCCAAATGCCAAACTACTGGGTCAATTCTCAGGCGGCATTTCCAGTTTGGCAGTTCCCTGGAGTAGATGACTTCCAAAAGGATACAATAATGTATTTCATGGAGTTTAGTTTCAATTCATGATTCTGGCACCAGCTATTGTTTGGGACAAACCTTCCTGCATGACGGTTAAGTCATTTGGGGATTCAGTAACTGCTCTTAGCTTGCAGTCATCTCAAACTTAGTCAGCCAAAGCCCTTTGGTATTTCCTTTTACTTTTGAGATGTATGGGCCAAACAGAAAAAGTATCTGCACTAAACCTTGGGGGACTCCAATGATGGCTAGTTTCTTCCCCTGTTCTGATCTCCTGCATTCTGTGAGCAAGCATACATGTATGCCTTCTCTGATTCACCTTCCTGATTGTATTAACCTGCTTGTATTAAATTATATTCCTTGTATAATACAGCACCACTTGTTGGAATGTGTTTTAAATTAGTAGTTTCAAAACAGTCTTCTAGTAAGCAATGAAACAAAATGTTTGAACCAATAATGTAAAAACTACCCATTTCAGAAAATTTCAACCATAAAAGGCCACTCAAACGTCTGTCATTACAATCCACCAATATCAGTAAATATGCAAAATCTCTGCAGAAGTCATCTAAATAATTCCACATTAAAGGGATCTGTAACTAATGAAGTGGTTTCTGTTAGCAAACAACTTTATATGTCAATGATTCATCTACAAATAAAGTGCCTGTTCCCTTGAAGAATAAATTGCCTATGCTACATTAAAAAAAAATGATAAGCTAGCAATTTTGCAATGAGGAATGGATGGCAAACTAATAATGGAAACATAGTTACTAAGTAACTCCTCCAAAGGAGGACATTCATAGGACTGCGGCATCCACTCCCTTTAAAGTACAACACAGTACAGTATCAGCGATCCATCTGCATACTGTGGGAGTAGAACCCACAGCCTTCTGCATCAAAAGCAAGTATACTACCTGTTGTGCTACTAACAATGCAAACAGCTTAATATAAGTAGCACTAAACTTCTCTTCCCCTGAAACTCTCTGCTTCTTGTAAAATCCACTTGACACTCAACTAAATTTCTCAACTTCACAGCACAAGAAATCTAGAAAAAGCCAACATTTAGTTGGGGGGGAGCAAAGGCCCTAAATCAGGGACACATTTTAAAAATTGCTTGTATAATCTTAGAAAGTTGCTAAAATAAAGTGTTTTGTGTTACCATGTGTTTCCTGAAAGATAGAAAGACTGAAACTTAAAGGGCTGTCACTATTTAGTGAATTCAGTTCTCACTGATTTGCCAGAAAACCAGAAATTTTAAGAGGAACAGATCAAAAGTATGAGCCAAATATTCTGTGAAAATCTGAACAGTTGAGAGCTAGGAACTCAACTCCCTGAATCACAAGTAGAGGCATGGGTAGATAATTCAGGCTCTTGTTTGAGCATAAGTAACAGTAACCATCAGATATACCTAACTGGTGCATTTTACACATACACACGCACACACACACACACACACACACACACACACAGATGAGAGCAGCATAACTCCTGCCCATAAAAGAACAAAACTCTCCTTACCAGCATGAATCTGGCTCTGGCAGCACCAACAAAACAGTGGCAGCATAACTGTTGTAACATAGAGCAATACGAGAACAAGAACAGCTAGTTTAGTTACTTTAACTTCCATGCATGAATCCATGTTAGCATGCAAACTCTTCATTAATTTTTCCCAACAGGTCTTGCAGCTGTAAAAGGGGGGGGGGCCTCCCCCTCCACCTGGCTCTGTGGTCTGGCACCCATGTCTGAGCCACAATCTGGCAGCATCCCTTGTGCTGCCTCTGCACTACCTGGCCCCTTATGTACTTCTGCTCCAGAGGACAGGCCTGTGGTTCCCTCCAGTAGCAGTGGCAGAGGGGGTGATTTTATTGCCCATGAAGAACTGCCAGGGATGGTGCATATGTTTGTGTGCCACACTGTGGGTGCATGCCTATGCTGAATGCAGACACTGCTCTCCATTATTGCACTAAATAGCACAAGGAAACACAGACATCAGACACTGCAGGCATTGGCGCAGTAAGGTGACAGTGATGACAGTCCACTGGGTGAGAACTCTATTATCACTGTATCCCAGCTTGACGTCCATGGGTTTGCAATGTCCACTTTTCTTGTGTTCTTCACCATCCATGTGTCTTGTCTTGTATGCTATGTCAGAAATTGCTTCCTCATCTTGCCAACTTACCTGCCCCAGACTACCTATGTCCCTTCCTCAACATTCTTCTCTCTCTCCAAAAAAGGACACCTATCCCAAAAAAAAATCATCTCATACATAGCTCTCCATGTCATAAACATGTCTACTTGCCACACTTGATTTAGCTAGTAGACACTGGCTATAACTATAAAACATGATTGCATTGTTGTCACTTCTCTCTCTGGAGATGACAGATCAAATTCAGCTAATCTTCTGTACATATGATCAGTTTTTCAGGGCACATTCTCAGTATATGTCATATATTCACAATACATATATGTATTGTCCAGCAACCTAAGCCATACAAACCTGGGGGCTCATTCTTTTTTACACACATATATCAACCACACTAATATTGTGTGCTCCCTTCCTGGACAGGGCCAGATGGTGGTGCTGAAAACCTTGCTCTGCTAAATTCAAACATCCAACTATGCTCAATAAGGGTACTTGTGTTTTTACACCACTAGGCTTCTACACACCTAGCCTGGCCTCATATGAATCTATAAATCTATGTGCCAATGCAGGCCTTAGAAAGTTGTTGGCCCCTACATGGCCTGCTGATGTCATCTACCATAAGTTCAACTGCAGCCATGTAAAAGTTAACTTGTGCTGTGGTGCTAGCATAAAGTACTGAGTTCTATAGTCTGTATAATTAGACAGGTAGGAGTTCTGCTCTCACTGCAGTCAATTGGGTGTGTGTGTGTGTGTGTGTGTGTGTGTGTGTGTGTGTGTGTGTGTGTGTGTGTGTGTGTGTGTGTGTGTGTGCGCGCGAGCATGTGTGTGTGTCTCTACTCAGCATAGTAGATGTGCTATCCTACAGTTACTCCTCCAATAGCATGGCTTGCTAGTGTTTTCATACTTGCAGAAGCCTACACATCCATTTCATGCAGCCCTCCCAGCCTCGTCTCCCGCATGGTCTGCTGATATCATCCACTATAAGTTGACCTGCAGACATGTAAAAGTCAGACATGTGCCATGGGGCTTGTGTATAGTACTGTGTTCTGTAGTCTGAGTACTTAGGTAAGGGTTCTGTTCTCACTGCAGTCAAGTGTGTGTGTGTGTGTGTGTGTGTGTGTGTGTGTGTGTGTGTGTGTGTGTGTGATAGATGTTACTTGACATAACAGAGATCCTTTTACACCAGCATGTGAGACACTGTTATCACCATATGCTCAACAGACAATGCTGATGTATTCAGATTATTGCAGATATAACCATTGCACCAATGGTTAGGCATATTCTTAACAATGAGGGACATTATTTTATGTTCAAGACTATATGGAATATGAGAAGAGAGCACGGGGGGGGGTGATATAACTAATGACACAGAATTAGAAGAAACTAGATGGATAGTTGAATTAACAGCGCATAGGTATCCAGGACTCAATGAGGTTGTCCCTTTAAAACCCGTTCTTAAAAAATGGTTGCCATTTTATTTTAAATAAGTGTTTCAAATTATGTTTTTTATATGAAGAAGGGCACAGCCCAAAAGCACTCATCTTGTATACATTGCTGCTATGTTTTACTGCTTTTATTGGTTATTAAATACTGAATCCTAGTGGTGGTTGCTGCTATCTTTTTCATTTGGTGTTCCTGTGTTCAGCAGTTAAACCTTTGGTGAGGCAACATATATTTTGTGTTTGGACTAATTAACCAATCTGGTGGAGCTATTCAATAAGTTATAAAGCAACCATTTAAACCCCATGCTGTTTTTTCCTGTGGATTTCAAAAGTAGTGAAGTACAGACGCAGAAAGTTTACACCGATAGAATGTTAGGAGCTGCTGCTTAACTCCATTTGTATGTGCTACAGGCTGCAGGTAATGCTGCTCATGCCAATAGGTATAGGTTGAGACAGAGAAGAGTTTCTAACCACATTTAACTTATTACAACATACATGACACAGGCATTGTAAAGTGCTGCAGGGTGGACAGGAACACAATACAGGAACTTTGTGACCTCTGCCATACTCAACTCAGAGCCATAGCCTTTACCTCCCCATGTCTTGGCTGTGTACTGCTTGCATCACAGTCATCCTTGAACTGACACTGTGGCAACCACTGCATTTATAAGGTAAGTCCTGAATATGTACTGTGTTGTATAATAATATTATGACATGTTCTTGTATTTCATCACTTGGTACAGTAAGCAACTACAAGGTGGGAGAGTTGTACAGAAATTAATGTCACGTGTGACAGCAATGAGTGTATGTGTCCATTAGCAAGTAGTAAGCCTCAAATATATATGCTTGTTTGTGGCATCCAAATGTCTATTAACTTTATGGCAACTGCATATCATATTGTTCCCAGTGAATATCCCACACATTTTAAGGTAAATGGTATAGACTGGCTTATATACTGCATGTCTCTGAGTACTGGTCAGATAACTGATGAATGACCAAAAATACAGAAAGATCGGACTCAGCTGTGTATTTCCAAGGTATAATCATAGCAAGTTGTGCTATCAGTATGTGCACTACATCCAAATATACTACATAGAATACATTTACAAATAACAGGTCATCCCTTGATATCAGTGTACATTCAGTTGCACTTGGTTATGTGAGGAATTATGTCATGCATTTGCTGCAAAGGTGGTTGTGGGGAAAAGATGGATAAGTCTACCCTCTTGTTTTCTGACAATACATTGCAGTGAGAGTTGGGATCCAGACCTATGTAGTCACATCTCACATGTACTAACAGTTTCTACTCTGTACATCATAGACTGATTTTCCACATATTAACTGATTCTCCATGTTTTATACTTTTTTTTCCTTTTTGTTTTCTCTGTTTGCATGATGCACTGTTTACTACAAACAGCTTTGGCTGTGCACATTTTGTTTGTGCATGGAGCAGTGGTGCACAAATCAGATGAATAGGCCACCTAGGTAGCAGACAGGACCCAAACAGCCAGAAACATGCACAGATACATTCAATTAATACTATTGGCCATCTTGCAAACACATTGCCTGGCAGTGGGCACTCTTGCGCAACAAGTTTGCACAATGTTAATTGCTGATCAACACTTTCAAATGTTGCAAATCCAGAAAGTGAACACTTCCAGTAACCACAATACCTGCAATTGGTAGTAAAACATCATTCTGCATTGGTCTTGATCTGTGATAGGCATGGCTGGTGTTCCTGGAGAGCATTTGAGATCTCATGCTCAAAGATGAGGTATCCAGGAATCCAAGTTATTTGTTGGACTCCTAGTGAATGAACATGGGTCCAGGCTGTTGGAGAGAGGCTACTATGTCTCAGATTACAAGGCAGAGCCATGGAATAGTCTGGCTTGGGCTCTGACTAGTGCTACTGATATCCCCCACACTGGTGAACAATAGACAAATCACTACAGAGACCTCAGGATGAGGAACAGGGATACCCTCTACTGTTCGATTGAGGAATGTAGGACTGGGGGCACCCCACAGATGTGTAAGTATCACTTACAGAGACTACTTGTCAGAATTAAAAGCTGGATATAGTCACGACTAGTATGCTTAATGGTATTCTGTTCTGCTTTTTCCGCAGCCATCACAGATGTGCGAACCCATGCAGCTAGATTGGCATGGATGTGAGATGCATGTGGTATGTATGCATCCCAACAGTGGAGTTATTTTAGCATTAAAATTTACAATGCATTTATTGGTTAATTATACAGTTGTATGAAATTGAGCATTCATTTATTTCTTACCTGTAATAGGGAAGTATGTATTCATTACTCTGGAGGGCAAAACAACAGTTTATTATTACAAAGTAGTCATAGTTTGTGCCTTCAAAATACACACACTTTCCAAATATACGGTACTGTTAAGGTTTCACAGATACTGAATGTAATGTCAGAGCTGTAAAGCAGCGTCATCAATGGCTTGCTGTAAAGTGTAACCAGTATATTTGGACCATGCATATGTGCAATGTATGCACACATCAAGGATTGCTTACTGCAATCTGTAGTACATTGTGCATCTGTTAGGAGCTGGGTAGTCTTAACAGTAATCAAAGGTATTTGTTAGAAGTTGATACTATGAAAAACAAAAGTAATGGAATAGAACCAAATACTTGTATCAATGCTTTGTATGTCACATATGAAGTTACTAATTTTCTCCCTTTTTTTTCTCTCACCCTAACCCTTTTCTCTCTTTTATTTATTTCTTTATTTATTGTTTTGGTTTATTTTATTATTTTGTGTTTTTCCAACAGCATAGCAGGATTAGACTGTCCCCTCCTCCACTACTCCTGGAGGGAGCCACAGGCCTTTCCTTCAAGGTACCGGGTAGTGCAGGGGTAGCAGAGGGGATGCTACCAGGTTCTGCACCAGATGTGCTGGGCAGTAGTGCTGTAGTCAGTGGTGTGGGGGCAGGTGGATCTCATGGTTCAGTCCTACCCTGTTCTGCTGTTGTAAAAATGAAAAAAAAGAGAGAGAGAAAAAGGTTGAGGTGAGGAAAAAAAGGAGAACATATGTGACATACAAAGCAATGATACAATTATTTGACTCTATTATGTTACCTTTACTTTTAACACTACAAACGCCTAACAAGTTTCTTCCTTACTTTTAAGACTACTCAGTTTATAACAGAGGCACACTATAGTGTAGACTGTAACCACCAATCCTTGATGTGTGCATATATTGCATGTATGCATGATCCAGTTATACTGACTACAATTTACAGAAATGTCATTTGTGCCACTGGTATACAGCTATGAAGTTACATTCCAATGCCCTGGACAAGCTCATTATGACCACCACCAGAGGAAGCAACATCCTCAACCTTGTTATCACCAACATGGGAGACCATTACTCCACACAATTCCTCCCTGGTTAAATCTGACCACAAACTGATCATCATGGAAATCTTCATCTCACCTACACCCCCTGCTAAGGTGACCACCTTGAAAAACTTCTCTAAAGCCAACTTTGGGCTACTAAAAACAGAGATGGCCAACTTCTCGGCACCCATGCCAATGGAAAATAGCTGCATGACTGCCGAATCATACACCAATGCATTATATGAGCATGTACACAAATGCATGGACCTTGCCATATTAAATAGAACTAAGACACTCTCCTCCAAAAAAAAGGAAGACAATCTGGTGGTCCCCAGCCATCAATAAACTCTACAACAGAACGAAGAAACTGTTGCAGAAAAAAATGAAGTCACAAGGGTGGAAAACCTCCCTTATCAGTCTCAACAAAAAGCCGAGATCCCTTATCAAATCCTCTAAAGCCAGCTATGAAGGCAAAATTGCAGCTGACACCAAAAAGAACCACAAAGCCTTCTACAGCTATATCAAAAACCTCAAAGGCAATACCCAGATTTGTTCTGAGGTATTGCATAATGGCACCTCCTATACTGAGCCAACAGATATAGCCAACATACTGGTCGACAGATTCAGTGCCAACTTTACCCTTCCCCCTCAAGGGCCCTATCACAATATCAAAAGAAAGCCTGGTACCAACTATTTCTGCGGGCACAGGTAAAAGCTGCACTGTCCAAAGCCAAGAATACAGCATCCATGGGAGCTGATAATATCCCTGGCTGCATCCTACATGAACTACAAAACAAACTGGCACCACATCTGTGTGCTCTGTTCAATCACATATCCCTAATGAATGGTGCACTGCTACAGTCATCCTGCTCTGTAAAGGGGGAGCAACTACAGACCCTGGGAACTATCGCCCCATTAGCCTGATGAGTCTAGTATGCAAAGCTATGGAGGGCATAATCATGGACCTGCTTAATAAAGCAATAGGCAATCTCCAAAGTCTTGATCCCACACTGTTTGGCTTTGTCAAGGGGAGATCCTGACTGCTGAACCTGGTTGACTTCATAGAGGCAGTCACCAAGGCTGTGGATGAGGGTAAGGCAGTGCATACAGCCTATCTCGACCTGGCCAAGGTCTTTGATACCATTCCCCACTCAGGTATCATTGATTAACACACCAAACTAGGCATCGATTCTTACATCACTAGGTGGGTTGCAAATTGGCTCACAGACAGTACCCACAGAGTGAAAGTTGCGGATTCCAAGTTAGACTGTCAACCAGTCATGAGTGTAGTCCCACTGGGCTCGGTCCTGGGCCTTCTCCTGTTTGGCATCTACTTCTCAGAAGTCCATGCCAACACAGAAGGACTCTGACTGACCAAGTTCACTGATGACTGCAAACTAGGAGTCATAATCAACTCCCCAAGTGATGCAGACATCCTACAACAGGGCCTCTCTGAGACCAGTGACTGATGTCAGAACCATGGCCTGAAGCTTAATGCCAAAAAAGGAGTTATTATCCCCTTCGGAAAAAACTCAGTTCCCACGAATTACCACATTGATGGAAACCCACTGAACACTGAAGGGGCCATAAGAGGGCCCAGGTCGACAGCCACCTCACCTTTGACCACTACATTGCCATTGTGGTCAAAAAGTTCTTCTACGTGGCACATCTTATAAGCAAAGGTTTTGCATCCAGGAAGAAAGAGGTCATCATCCCTCATTAGACCTCTTCTTCTCCTTTTGGCTTTTCCTGGTTAGGGGTCGCCACAGCGGATCACCTGTCCGCTCATGATTAGCAGTGGAGTTTTACAGTGTTGAGTTGTCAGCCCGGTGCCCAACCTTCTACAGAAGGCACACACATGCACACGCTCACACCTAGGGCCAATTTAGAATGTCCAACCCACCTACAGCATGTCTTTGGGATGTGGGAGAAAACCGGAGCACCACTCATCCCTCATTAGACCAATCATCGAATATAATGCCCCATTTGGCATGTACCAGACCAGACACCTACAGCAGCTGGAGAGGCCACAAAAGTACCTCACAAAAAGGATTCTAGGCCTTAAGCGCATGTCCTACATGGACAGACACAAGAAACTTCAGCTGTTCTCAGTCTCTTTTCGTCTACTTAGGGGTGATCTCTTAGGTTCATAGGTGTGTACTAGGCTAATGGCCTTAGAGCCTTCACAAGCCTAGCCCATAGGATTACCCTGGCATCGTGCTACCCAAGCTTAGTTCCTAGGGCCTCTGTCGAGCAGAGCCACTGGAGTGATCCCCGGGGTGAAATTTCTATTTCCCATCCACTCATCAAGATTTCTCTTGAAGAGGGCCAGTGAGGTGCTCTGCTTGACATGTATAGGAAATCTATCCATAGCACAGGCAGTCTGTGGGTTAGGAAGCTGTCCCTCCAGCAAGGTCTGTTGATTGTGGTAATGAGGTTGAGGTCTCTGGAGCATGTAGTGTGGAGAGATTGGGATTTCTTTAGATGTAGCAATTCTAACAGAGCTGGGTCAGACATGGTTTTGTAAGTCAAGCAGAGATCACCTCTAAGTAGGCGATATGAGACAGAGAATAGTAGGACAAGTGTTTAAGGCCAAGGATCCTCTTTGTGAGGCACATTTGCGGCCTCTCCAGTTGTTCAAGGTGTCTAGTGAGGTACATGCCAATATGGAGCATTGTACTCGATAATTGGCTCTGCTTGACTTACAAAGCCATGTCCCCGACCCAGCCCTACTTGAAATGCTACACCTAAAGAAATCCCAACCCCTCCCCATGCCACAAGCTCCAGAGATCACAATCTCATTACCACAATTAATATGCTGGCAGGATAGGTTCATCTCCCAAAGACTGCCCATACTGTGGAATAAGCTTCCCATTCATGTCAAGCAGAGCACCTCGCTGGCCCTCTTCAAGAGAAATCTTGATGAGTGGATGGGTAACAGAAAGTTCACTCCAGGGATCATTCCAGTTCCCTACTGGATAGGGGCTAAGTGAACTAACATCGGGTGGCACAGTGCCTGAGGAATTTTTTTTACTCACTGACATTGATACTTACACATTTGTGGGATGTCCGCTTGTGACGGATCCACACAGTCTACCAGTTTTTGCTATGCCTCGAGCCACATATCCCTGTGTATGTTTAATTATTGTTAGATTGATTATTGCTAGCTCCTGATATGCCACTATCTCACTATATGCTGCTAATATTGTAACAATACAATATGCTTAAGAGCAGGCCTTGCTCACTGATTACTGGTATTACTGAACTTTTGTTAACCTATAAGTTGTTTATCAGCTTAAAAGATGTTTACCAGAATGTGGGGATTTCAAAGAGGAACTATATCACAAGGTTGTGCGCTAACTGTTCTTTGAAAAAGGGAAGTAAGGCACAAGGCCAGACATTACGAGACTTGTTTACAACTTAGAAAATGATCTGTAATTTTCTAAAATATTCCATCAACTCATGATGAGCCTGTAATGTCAGATCTTTCTACAATATTCCATCAACTCATGAAGACTATAAAAGCTCAAAGGCTAAAATGGAAAGCAGCATCCGGATTTGATCACAGCACCAGCCTGAACTGAGCTTAGAGACATTTCGCCAGTGTCGGCCTTGCCTTGACTGAACAGATAGCTGCACTGTATAGGATTTGAAGTTTCCCTATCAGTGGCAAAGATGATTTTGTTTATGCATATGCTTGTAAGTACATGATCTATTAGTTTTTCTGTTTATCTAGTATTAGCTTTACTGTTTATTTAGAAAAGTTTTGCTTAATAAATTGTTAAGTTTGAGCCTTGGTGTCTTGTGTCATTTCTACTCCTGTATTAACCTCAGATTTTAAAATAACGGACTAGTTCACTTGGCGTAGTCGGCAGGATCTGGGGTTTACAGTGGAAATGTCACAACAACAACCAATGTTTTTTCCTTTAAAACACCTAGGCATAGGTAAGAAGGATGCTGCATCAGGCACCCCAAATAAGTTGGGCGTTGATACTACGTTGACAGCATTATTTGGGAAGTGGGATCCTCTTGCTAAGGTATTAAGTCAAGTTTCACCTCCTCCTTCCCCAAAACCCTTGCAGGAAAGACCTAAGGCAGACCCTGATAGTCTATCTAGAGCTTTATCGGAGCTAAAATTGGATGATAAGGGGAAAAAGGTGAAGGAAGGGGTGGGAGCAGCCGAATGGCTGTTAGACAGAGATGTAGAGAAACTAAAAGAAAACGTTTTAGAATTAGAAGAGCAATGTAAAGAACATACACATACACATAGATTGGATAGAAATGCCTTGGAGAAGGCAAACATGGCACTTGTTAAAGTAGTGGAGGAAGCTGAACACTGGAAATCTAATTCAGTGACTCTAGCTACTCGAATAATTCAACAGCGTAGACAACGAAATGGGAGAAAACTACGCCATCCGCCCTCAAGGCCTCGGGTTCGTGCTTTGCTGTGTAAGGCAGAGTTTGATCCTGAGGAGTGGGGAGGTGATCTCCCCTCAACGGATGAGGGTGATAGTGATTTTGAAATAGTAAATTCTCCGTCAGTGGAGGCACGCCCAGTTATTGAGAAAAAGGGACAGTATACTGGGGGGGTAGCGCCACAACAATGGGTTGAGGTGTGGAGTTATACTCAAGCTGAATTATTGAATATAATCTAAATCTATAAGCAAAGGCCAGGGGAAACTGTTTTAGCATGGTTTCTTCGGGTTTGGGACACAGGGGGAGAGGCGGTGTCTCTAAATGCTGAAGAGATGCACCAATGTGCATGTTTGGTGTTTTCCCCACGTTTAAAGCAAATAGTAAACAATGTGAATCATGATGATCCTCAGGTGAATACACTGGTGATGTGGTTAGCCTCGGCTTTCCGCGCTACTTGGCCTGATGCTACAGCAGTAGCTGACAAACATAAGCCTTGGAAAACAATAGCAGAGGCAATACAGCAGTTAAGAGAAATGGCTATGTTGGCTACCGTCTACTCACTGGAATTGAAGAATGGGACATTAGTGCTTCCGAAAGGACCAGATGCACAAATTATGACTAGCAATATGAGGAGCAAATTGATCAAAAACGCACCGCAGTGGTGGAAAGGGCAGCTGATGGCTGCCCTGGCAGGCTGTGTAGGTCAGCAGATATGGGATGTAATAGCCACTCTAAATTAAATGGCAGAATTAGTGGAAGAAAAAGAACAGAGAAGAGCTAGAAAGGCAAATGCGGAAAAATCGAAAGATAAATCTGGAGAAAAAGTTACAAGAAAGCAAATGTTTCTAGATCTGTTAAGGTGGGGGATTGAAGCTGCGGAAATAGATGGGATAGCTACTGAAGAATTATATAAAAAGTGGAAGCAAAAACAAAAAGAAAAAGGTTCAAGTTCTGAGAGTAAAAAGCAAACCCCTACAAAAAGTCCAACCAGGAGTACCACTGAGGGGAAGGTAGGATGGAATCAATTATATCCTGACATCCCTACTGATGAGGAGCTAGCATAGTGGCAAAAGGGGGAATTTAATGACGAGAGAGACTGGGGAGGAAAGGAATGGAGAACCTCGGTCGAAAAAACAAAGACAAATTGACTAGTAGGCGGGTCCCCAGTAGCTAGGGGTACAGTAAGAGCAATTACACCTGGGGACCGACGCCCTTACGTACCCCTTACCATTTTTTGGAGGGGAGGGCCACAACATGTGATGGCTCTGGTGGACACAGGATCAGAAGTAACCATTTTTGCAGGCAACCCCCGTAGATTTCGTGGACAGTATGTAGAAATTGATGGTTATGGAGGGGCAAAGACACTAGGTACCAAAACCAAGATTAAGATAGCTTTTGGGGAAGGTATTCCTATTTACATTGAAGCAGTAATAGCTCCAGTACCTGAACACATTTTAGGAATAGATGTGTTAAAGGGTAGAACTTTAGAAACCACTGTAGGGCCATTTAGGTTTGGAGTGTGGCATTGTTCAGTCAACGCAGTTAAGGCTGTAGTCCGAGGCAATGCTAAGTGAGAACCGCTTTATATTCCCACGCCTAAAACAATAGTGAACATCAAACAATATCGTATCCCAGGTGGGCACGCTGAGATCACTGAGACAATCCAAGAACTGCTTTGGGTTGGCATACTTGAGCCAACAGTGAGTCCATTCAACAGTCCGGTGTGGCCAGTAAAGAAACCTGATGGATCATGGCGAATGACTGTAGATTATCGAGGTCTGAACAAGGTGGCCCCACCCTTAGCAGCAGCTGTTCCAGACATTGTTATGATCATGGAAAGATTGTCTTCATCTGCTGGACCATATCATGCAGTTTTAGACCTAGCAAATGCCTTCTTCTCCTCCATTCCGATAGCAGAAGAAAGCAGAGCCCAATTTGCTTTTACCTGGGAGGGGAGGCAGTATACCTTCCAAGTGTTACCTCAGGGATATCTGCATAGCCCTACCCTGTGTCATGGACTAGTGGCTAGAGACCTAGCCAAGTTACAGCTTGACAAAGTGACTATTTTTCATTACATTGATGACATAATGATTACTGGAGAAAGATCTGATGTGGATATCGCACTAAAAACTGTAATTCAGCACCTTCAGAACAGAAGGTGGGCTATAAATGAGAATAAAACACAACAAGGGACATCAGTAAAATTCCTTGGTATGATTTGGAATGGAGCAAAAAGGGAAATTCCTGCAGCAGCACTGGAGAGTATCCAGAAAATTGCAGTCCCAAAAACGAAACAGCAGGCACAGGCCTTCTTAGAAGCAATGGGCTTTTGGAGAGCATTTGTACCTCACCTCGGACTGATTTTGCGACCCATTCACTATGTAACTAGGAAAAAATGTGACTTTCAGTGGGGTCCCAAGCAACAAACGGCTTTTGAAGAAGCAAAAAAGGCTCTACAGCAGAGCGTGGGGCTGGGCCCAATTGATCCACAACAACCTTTTGTCCTTGAAGTAACAGTTGCCAATAATGTTATGTCTTGGGGGCTGTGGCAGAAGGATGACACTGGGAAAAAGAGACCCTTGGGATTTTGGTCCAAATCCCTTACTGGAGCACAGGTGAGATATAGTCCCCTTGAGCAGCATGTACTAGCAGTGTACACAGCATTGATTCATGTGGAAGGAATAACTAAACAAACAGTGACAGTTAAGATAGACTACCCAATCCAGGGGTGGTTACGAGACAATATTTTGATGAAAACCCTGATAGCACAATCTTCGACTGTACAAAAGTGGAAGTGGTATTTACAGGAAAGGGCCAACATCATGCCTGGAGTGTCTCAGGTACAACAACAGTTGGCTGGACTGGTAATTCTGGATGATACTGATGTGATAGAACAACAGCGACATGAGCTTCCGAAGTCTCCAATTACTGAAGCATTACCATTTGATAATTTGGATGCAGATAAATAGAAATTTACATGGTTTACTGATGGTTCTGCCAAAATTGGATCAAATGGTAGGACCTGGACTGCAGTGGCTTATTGCCCACAAACAAAAACTGTGTTGTTTGACGAAGGTACTGCTGGTTCAAATAATCAGGCGGAATTACGAGCTGTTGCCCTGGTCATCGATAGTTTATCACCTGGAGATGAAGCATACATCTATACTGACAGCTGGGCAGTCTTTAAGGGATTGACAACCTGGTTACCTGCCTGGCAACAACAGGATTGGAAGATCCATGGCAGACCTCTATGGGGAGGTTCAGAAGACTGGCGACGGATTTGGGAAAAAGCTCAACAATGCAAAATCAGTGTTGGACATGTAGATGCCCATGCATCACTTGTCACAAATGAAAGGAGGCATAACCAGCAGGTAGATAAGATGGCCACGGTACGTGTTACTGAAGAGAAAGCCGAAAGTGCTAGTATGGCAAGATGGGCCCATGATCGGAGTGGACATTTGCGAAGAGATGCGACAATAGAATGGGCACAAAGGCATGGTATGCAGTTGAATAAGGAAATAACTACAGATGTTATAAAGCAGTGTGAAATCTGTCAAAGAAATAAACAAAAACAACTGCAAGCAGAAGCATGCGGACACATTCACAGAGGCAGTCGCCCAGCACAAATCTGGCAAATAGACTTTATTGGTCCTTTACCACTGATCAAAATCAGCAATACTGCCTGACGATGGTGGACACTTATTCAGGATTACTAATGGTGTCCCCATGCAAAAAGGCAAACCAGCAAGCAGTATTAAAAGGATTGAATAACTTATGTATGACATATGGGATTCCCAATGAAATCCAAAGTGACCAAGGCAGCCACTTTACCGGAGCAGAGGTTCAAGAATGGGCAAAGGAAAATGGAGTTTGATGGGTGCTGCATATCCCATATCATCCCCAAGCTGCTGGTTTAATTGAAAGGTATAATGGGCTCCTTAAAGAACAAATTCGAAAGAACACGAATGATGGAACGTTGCAAGGCTGGGCAAAGGTATTAGAATTAGCTGTGAGTCAGCTGAATAATAGACTTCGGAAGCATCAAGGAACTCCCTTGCAAATGCATATGAATGACATTCGATCCAACTGCTGTGTTTTGAAAATAGAAAAGCTGAATCCGAATGCCATATACCCTCTTTTGACAAATACTGATCAAACTCGATTCCGGCTATGTGCATTGACTGAACAAAGAGTGCCAGCACAAAATATAGTATAAGCTGAGACAGGTTGGAAACTCTTTCTCCCAGAGAATTGGCACTGGGGGCAAAAAAGGCTATTAGGAGAAAGTTGGGAGGTTTTTACATTATGGGAGCCAGAACGAGAAGTGATAGTGAAGGCTATCAATTTAGATAACAAGACACAAATGATTCAGAAAGGACAACCTTTAGTAGAAATTTGTATACATCAAGATGCTGTCATTTTACTACAAGACTGTGATACTAAACCAAGCAAATGGCTGGGAACGAAAGTTATAGTGACCACACCCAATCAGCCAAATGAACGTGGGACTGTAGTTTGTGATGGACCTGGTGATACTGTTTTAGTATTACTTGATTCTGCTAAACAACCGTTGTACTTTCCTCTCCATAAATTATTGCCACTGTTTGGGAAGGAGCCAACCTTTTCCGATGACAACACTTAGATGGGCCATATGACTGTCTTGATCCTATCCCTCTATTCGAAGGGGAAGATGTTGCAAATTTAACAGCTGACTGTGACTTTTATTGGAAATTGGGAGACCATCTATATGCGGTGACACCCAAGCCTGCCTTAACTTGGGACATCACTCAGACGGAAAACATTACAACTGTATGTAGACTGAACTGTGATAGACATCCTGAAAAATGTGTTTCCAACCCTTTTGGAGGTTTGTACCAAAGGCTAAACGAGTCGGGATTTCCTTTAGCCAAGTCTCCATTAGATTCCTCATGCATAGCTGAATTTCAAAGGGAAAATGACACAGCGGAAACCCTATCTCCGAATTTGGAGATATATGCCATGGACAATAGTTCAACTGTATTTAATGGTTTGGGACATGTGGTAAGATATACCAGAGGATGTAAAACTGTAAGTAGTGCTAGAGTTATACAACGTATTAAAATGATAGTTAACATGTCAGCAGTTGATGTTACCACCAGGTACCCACATTGTAAAACTGTACAATTATGGCGGGTTGATTCTTTGCATATCAAATAGAAACATTACAAATATAAAAGAAGTAAACGTGATGTCACAGGTATTCTTGGTACTGCACTAGGTGCAGTCGGAACAGGGACTGGATTCCTAAACAGTGTGGATATAGATACCCTACGTAGCAAATTGAGCCGTTTGGGCACTGACCTAAATATGGCCTTTAAGCTACTAACAGACCATGATCCCGAGCTGGGACAAAGGACTGTAGATGGTATTTTAACTCAAACTGTCTTGTGGAGGTGGACTGAACATACAAATACATATACAGAACAGATTTTAAATAACCTCACAGCAGAAGTAAATCAGACTTTTTGTATCTTATCTCAGTTGGCTGCCAACCAGCAATATTTGCAATTCACTCAAATTCGGGGGGCTAAAAAGGCAGCCCACTGGCAAAAGGAACTGAAACTGTATCATTGGTTAAAGCCAATAGATTTTGCATGTGAAAATAAGTCTTGTATACTGATTTTTGACTATCTTGCTAGTAAGAAAGGGACAAAGCAGTTCTGTCCATTTGTTACATTGCCCTTGCAATTTGGAAATAATTGGTGGGTACCCCAAATCGAATCTACTTTGATTGATTATAATGATGTACCTGTTGATGTGGCAGGTTGTGAAACCTGGCCCCAGGGGTGGGTATGCATGATGGTGAAGAGGAAGCCTCACCCATGCTTACATAATGGAACTGGGGAATGCACCTGGCACAGGTATGTAGTAAATGGTACAGACATCTACCAGCTAAATGATACCACTGTTTGTGTGATATCCTCCTGTAAATTAGCCTGGAGTGATGGGATAATCACAACTGGTGGAGCATACTGTAAAAGTAATATCCATGCAATTATTGATTTTTGTACTGGAGAATTGATTAGACTGACTAGATGGATGGACGTCACATTTAATGCTAGCATAGAACCACTACACACTTTTAAATGGCCATCTCTAGTCCACCCGGACTTTCAACAGATTAAGCAGGAAGGACAAACAGTGTTGCAACTTCTAAATAAAACACTAAACGATGCGCATCAAACAGTGATTAAAATGATTAAAGAAAAAGGTACCATTGTAAAAATTGCAAATGAAATACAGGATATAACTGTTTCGCATTGGTATGATGTTTTTATGTGGTCATCTAAGGCTTCAGTGTGGTTTAATTTGTTATCGCATCCTTTGCTTTTGACCACAGTAATTTCTGTGTTATTTTGCGTAATATCATGCTGCATTTATTGCAAAGTGATGAGAAGGTACAAACTGATGCTGTCAGTTTTAACCATTATAAGGGATACACAGCGTACGTTGCTCGATGCAAGGGGTGGCCTGTGACGGATCCACACAGTCTACCAGTTTTTGCTATGCCTCGAGCCACATATCACTGTGTATGTTTAATTATTGCTAGATTGAATATTGCTAGCTCTTGATATGCCACTACATTACTATATGCTGCTAATATGGAAACAATACAATATGCTTAAGAGCAGGCCTTGCTCACTGATTACTGGTATTACTGAACTTTTGTTAACCTATAAATTGTTTATCAGCTTAAAAGATGTTTACCAGAATGTGGGGATTTCAAAGAGGAACTATATCACAAGGTTGTGAGCTAACTGTTCTTTGAAAAAGGGAAGTAGGACACAAGACCAGACATTACGAGGTTTGTTTACAACTTAGGAAATGATCTGTAATTTTCTAAAATATTCCATCAACTCATGATGAGCCTGTAATGTCAGATTTTTCTACAATATTCCATCAACTCATAAAGACTATAAAAGCTCAAAGGCTAAAATGGAAATCATCATCCGGATTTGATCACAGCACCAGCCTGAACTGAGCTTAGAGACATTTCGCCAGTGTCGGCCTTGCCTTGACTGAATAGACAGTTGCACTGTATAGGATTTGAAGTTTCCCTATCAGTGGCAAAGATGATTTTGTTTATGCATATGCTTGTAAGTACATGATCTATTAGTTTTCCTGTTTATCTAGTATTAGCTTTACTGTTTATTTAGAAAAGTTTTGCTTAATAAATTGTTAAGTTTGAGCCTTGGTGTCTTGTGTCATTTCTACTCCTGTATTAACCTCAGATTTTAAAGTAACGGACTAGTTCACCGCTGCTTGATATTCCCCCAGTCCAAAGGTCAAGGATATCCTGCTTCCTCCTCTAGAGGTAATCAAAATGATGTCTGCATTGCTCACCTGTGCAGGGGATACCTGTCACAATGGTTAAGGCCCTGGCAACACTCTTCCAGTCTTCAAATTTCTATTCTGACCCTGAATAGTCCCACTGCAGCAACCTGGGCCATGTTCATTAACTAAGAGGCCAACAAAAATCTGGGATTCCTGGACACCCCAACTCTGCGCCCAAAACAGCATACCCTCTCCGTCAACTCCAGACATGCCAGCTATAGTTCAAGCTCAGTGTCTAATGAGCATTTCCAGACAATTTCATTTTATATGCTGCTGTTTCCCACCTACTGCACATCTCGCATTTACTAAGAGTGTGAACATTTTGGCTTTACAACATTTGAAAACATTGCACATCGTTACCATCATACAAATGTGGTAAGCAAGGGTGCGCAATGCTGGGCACCATGTTTTCTCAATGTTAAGCGATGTGCAATGGTATCGAACAATGCAATTTCTAGCTTATTAGGTATACAGGCACTTGTGTAAATGGGTTAGTCAAATATACTATATATACATTTCTCCTACACTTACAGCTATTACAACAAGAAGGTTGAGAAAACAGTTGTGTATGTTGGACTTAACTGCTATAATCTGCAATCTCGCAAGAGTAAAATAAAATTTGCACACCCTGTACTAGAACCCCAGACCATATGATGCACTCCACACCTACACTTAACACCTGTTTCCATGGGATTAGTGAGATGATATCTCTTATCTTAGTAGTTGTTGTAAGGTTCTCGCTGTTAATCATGGTGCAACGTCATTTAACGTGGTTGCACGATGTGCAATATTATTAAATGAATACATCCAGCTCATATGCATGGCTGTCTGGGTCATGTCTACAACCTGGGTGGTCCATTTCTCCAGTCTATGTGCTGCTGCATTTTGCACAACCCAGGTGAGCACGGCTAAACATGTTTATGCCAAGAGGTGCATTGCGCAAACACTGGCAAGAAAAAAAAAGAAAAAGAAAGAAATTAGCACACAAAAGGGAGACTGTCCACAGTTTTGCAAAATGTCCAGATATTTGCATCATATTTTTGGTCTGTTCCTTGTACAATATGTAGTTTATTGTGAAATCATTGAAGATTGCAGTCAATATATAAAAACATGCATTTCTGTTCCGTACTTCATAGCCTTGAAAAAATGCATGCTTGCCCTTTGTCTCCTCATTAGTTTAGTATTTCATTACATTACTGGCACTAAAAGATTGTGTGGAATGATCTACATTTGGTAGACAGGTTTCACAACCATTAACATAGGGCTGAGCTGCGAAACCTTGCTTACGCGTGCCGCACATCATTAATATTTATGGCACAATCACATATGTGAATACACTCCATGTAGACTATGAACAGAACCTACACAGAATTGCTTGAACATGTTAAGCTCAGATATAACTATAGAACATAGTATGTATAACACATAAAACTCTCATACAGCTACAGAACATTTAGCATTATTTAAAACTGTATATGCATACTTCCATTTAAATATTAGCAGACAAACAGATAAGGCATGTGTATATTTTATCTAAACAATTACATTCCCTTGAGACCTAAAATTAGGAATTTACTATAGTAAAAATGCAAGCAATTAGTG
The DNA here is from genome assembly GCF_019279795.1 of Protopterus annectens. Taxonomy (NCBI): domain Eukaryota; kingdom Metazoa; phylum Chordata; order Ceratodontiformes; family Protopteridae; genus Protopterus; species Protopterus annectens. The sequence goes on from NC_056725.1 coordinate 1,560,902,673, forward strand.
ATATTTGTTTACTTTGACAGTATGAGGTAGGAAATTATTAACGATGCTGCTACAATGACAACTGAGCTCTGAGAATAAGTCTGTCTTTTCTCTCCAAGCCATAGTTGAAAATAGATTTTACTGCCCAGTTGGATGCTCCCAGTAAATGAACTGCAATCAGTCAATCATTTAATCAATAAATAAATTCCAGTGTGTTCAGTTTAAAAATCAAAGTAAACTTTATCCCTCAGAAGTATGTATCTGTTGAACCAGGAAGGCATACTCTAAAATATAAATTAAAGCCACAGGAAATCCTGTTTGGGAACTTAGAGAGGAACTGACATTTTAAAAAGTTACAAAAGCCAGTTACAAGAGTTACTGCAACTTGTCTGCTGGATCATTCCCTTGGAGACAGACTTCAAGGAGTATTATACTGTTTGTAAGGACTAAGTATTCTATGGCCTTAAAATCTACAGACATAAAAGAAACAGCATACCTTTTAGCCAGAATCCCACAGCTTCTTGTTTAGATGCTAGAATTTTTTCCCATACATGATATTCCTGTTTGCTTTATTTTCAACACTGTGTTTAACTTTTGTATTGTCTGCATACTTATTTAGAAAGGAATGCTTTAAAATCTTTATTTCGTTTAAACAGTGTTACTGTTCAGATTTAAATGCTACTGTTTGATAGTTTGTTTATTAGCTTACAATACTGGGAAGCTATCATAAACTTACAGCTGCTTCAGAATATCACAAAGGCCAAAGAGGAATCCTACATCTAATGTAACTACTGTTAAGTCTAACTAGTTAGTGATTAGTATTACCTACCCAAACAGCCCACTCTAGACAGGATTATGGAAAGCATGCCTTTTCTCAGCCTTTGGCCAGGATTCACTTGGATTGGGAGAGGGGGCAGGGAGACACATGTGGTAGTATATGCTGAAATCCCACAATATCTTCTAGTAGGTATTGACTTTTACAACAGATTGTTTCATGCAGTCAAGCATGGAGGCAATGGCATGGAAAAGGCAGCAGGGAAAGACCCTGCTAGTGTCCATATCTCCGTCAGAGACTACCAATATGGCCATTTCAGAAACAGGACTAGGTCACATCAAAATGCCTGAAATGTAGCCAAGAGGTACTGGAGTTTTATTCTAAACCTGAGACAATTGTTAGAAAGCACTAGACTTCCATTACAAGAACTAGGGTGGATTGCCAAGAGAGAGAGAGTGTTAAGGCAAGCACTACTCTTACACCTCACGTTAAAAAACTTGAGGGAGACAGACAAGGGGGCTTCTAATCTTAAAGACAACAGAAATCTATTGTTGTACAGAAAGTTGACTCCTAATGAAAGAGAGGGAAGTGAGGCATTGTTTGGCTATCCCAAAGGCCTGTTATCAGTTATTTCTAGTCATAGCCTATTTATTTATTTAATTTATTTATTTACTTAATATTTTGTAACTGGGTAGTTGGGTTGTTCCAGTGGTCCTTTCTAACAGTGACCTGGGCTCAGATGCACTATTTCAATATAAGTCCTAAATGTCAAGTATGACACAGGGTTAATGTTACATAGTTGCAAATCTTTAGAAAATTGATATACAGTTATACATGTTTATAAAAAAAGACTGTTATACAGTTCCTACACATTTCCAATAAAGTACCAGGTTTACATTAGGTTTTATCAGTTTATTTGGGTTGTAATACCATTTAGCTACATGAAATTGCTTCTTAAAGGTTTACAATTGAATTTTCTTGAAAAAAATCAAATGGAGATGAGTAAAAAAATAGAGATTTACAGAAATAGGCCCAGAAACCAAGAAGAAAACAAAGAAATAAGAAGAGTTAAATGGTAAAGGAAAACAGTTGGAAGATTAAGGTATATAATTATAATAATTCTTACAAAGAGTGTATCCATTATCCCTAAATCATTTACTTATTCCATTTGTTGACCAGGATAATTCAGTTGGGCATGAAACCCTTTTTAGTGGAGGCCTGGTAAGAAAAGCTCCATGTTACATCAGAGAATAAATTACGTGCTAGGCAATGTATTATAATGTGCAGGAGAGTAGAATCATATTTACCATGCAAGAAATACAGGAATTGTACTTTCATTACCCCATATTTCAGAAAATGAGCCTGGAGAATACACACAACTTCATTGAAGAGGTGTTTAGAAAGGGATTACTTCAACTTGGTAAAAGCATATTGATGCTTTGTTTCGGAGGGCAGGTTGGTCAAGAGAGCTAAGCCTATTTGTGAGAAGACTCTTTCACCAATGACTGTTTCTAATGGGGGATGCTCAATAATAATAAATAATAAATAATAATAAATTCTCCTGGAAATTCCTTGGAGAATAAGACTGTTCCCTAACTGGGACTTTTTTTTTTGGAGGGGGGAGTCCGTAGCCATCATTTAGAATTTTACATAATAAGATGCATAAAAGATAAGTGGAACTTTCAGTAACCAGTAGCCAATTTATGCCATTTAGAAGGTTGTAGTGGACTACACAGGCATTAGAAAATAAAGCAAATATGGCAATTTTCTTCTCTGTGACATGTAGGATTTGAGTGTTATAAGCAAAGTGTAAAGAAAGTTTAGGAAGACAATATTCTAATTTAGGGAGAAGGACATTCTTGAGCAGTGTTTTTTGAGCAGTAAGAAATAGATGTGATATCCTTAAGCAGAGTTATATTTGTCACAGGACTTTATTAATGATATAATCAGTACTGGCTGTAAAGCATACTGCAGGGTTAGGCCTAAGTATTTCTACTTGTTTACAAAAGGAATAATATTCTTGTTCTGGTATGAGTTAGTAAGGACAGGAATTCATGAGGCTCTGTATGGGGAGCAAAAAAGCATAACTTTTTTATTGTAGTTAATTTGGAGTTTATTTTGTTCAGACATTTGACAAAGAAAGGAGAACGATTGTTGCATATCAGATTGTAGGACTGTGGGACATGTATTTTCATGGATTAATAAAATATCTGCATAGAAGATTAGGTTAAGTTCAGGTAAGTCATTAGTAATAACATTAATGAATAAAGAAAACAGTAATGGGTTTAGAACAGATCCTTGGGGGACACCTGTTTTGAATTAGTGGACAACTAGATGTTGGACTAAACTTAAAATATCCTACTGTCAACGTAGTCATAATTTCTTAGGTAAGTATTAATTTGCTGCCTTTGTGGGCCATTTTAAGCTTAGCCATTTTCCTTTTTTGTGTTCTAATTAATCTATCCCGTTTGGTTAGAGACAGGTCACATGGTCGGTAATTATATATTGCCCATAATGAGAATAATTGGGATCATACCATAGATAGTTTGAGGGGACAGATGCATGGGATAAAGCATTTAGGAGCTGCCTCTGTCCATTAGTAGCATGGGGTGTGTGGGTGGGGGGCAGTCATGAGGTAAATATTCTGTTTCCCATGAACAGATCCAAGTTGCTTTTGAATATGGACAGGGAAAAGCTTTAATCTGTTCCAGAGCAGATGTATCCTGTCTGAGATACACCTACCTCACCATACCTTTCTGTTGATGTTGGAGAAGATGTTTATATCCCTAGACAGAGTATTACTGGTGCTATTTGACTTGCACAGTAATTCCATCAGTATTGGGTTAGAGGTTGTCTTGTATGCCAAGCATAGGTTCCTTCTTAGCAGTCTGTAGGATACCAAATATAGTGACAGCGCTTTCAGTGGTCCATGTTAAGATATGTTGTTTAAGCCTTGTATCCTTTTAGTAAGGTATCTCTGTTGGCGTTCCAGTTTTTATATGCCAAAAGGGACATTAGATTGAATGATTGGCCTAATGGGGGCTGAGTAAAGAGTAACAATGACATTCCTATACCTAGCCACAACTCTTTATTTAGAAGCTGTGCTGTGTAGAAGGATTTTATTACAGCAGTGGACATATGTTGGTCAAAAGTTAGGTCACTGTTCACATAAGTTCACACATCCTAAACAACTCGGTCAACTCTCATTGTTAATGTGGTAGTTCCCTGGGATAAATGATTTCCCAAAGGATACAATGATGCATTTTGGGCATTTAGTTTCAGTCCATGAATTTGGCACCAGTTAATTATTTGGGATAAACCCTCCTGGAGGATGACAAAGTCATTTGGGGATTTAATGATTGCTCCTAGCTTGCAGTTACCTGCAAATTTAATCAAACAGAGCCCTTTAGTATTTGCTTTTACTTCAGGAAAGCTGATACCAAACAGGAGAGATCCCAGCACAGAACCTTAGGAGATTCCACTGGTGACTGGTCTCTTTGTGGAGGTAACTTTACCTATTTTGTTTTCCTGTGTCCTATTTGTGAGCCAGTTAGCAATCCAATACGTGAGATGAGGGTCTATTTCCAGTTTGTTTAACTTTTCCACTATGCCTGAGTTGGGAACTGTGTTAAAGGATTTGGCCAGGTCAAGATATGTGGTGTGTACCATTTTGCCTTCAAACATTACTTTGTTGACCTTTTCAAAAATCCACCAGGTAAGCAGGACCTGCTGTTGATGAATCCAAATTGAGATGGGTCCAGTGTATTCAGGTTCCTTATGTCCTTATTGATTAGTTCAACGATAAGTATTTTCATGACTTCGCATATGAGGCTGGCTAGTAGAGGAAATGCCATGTCTCCCAAGTTAAACTTTTATAGCTTAGCAAGCTGTAATTTGTGCTCAGCAGTTTCAAAGGCATGGGTCATAGGTTCATACGTTCATACTAGGCTACCTGCCCTAGGGCATTTATAAGCCTAGCCAGAATGTGTTTGGCTTTCGCCAACCATTTTAAATTTATTTTGCTATGCCCTTTTTTGAGGTTAGTATACTGTGCCTCTGTCTAACAGTGACACAGAAGTGATACCCAGGGTAAACCTATGATCTCCCATCCACTCATCAAGATTCCTCTTGAAGAGAGTCAATGAGGGACTCTGCCTAACCTGGACTGGGATTTTATTCCAGAGTGAAGGGAGCCTCTGGGTTATGAATCTGTCCCTCCAGCATGTCCTATTTATTTCAGTGCTGAGGTTCAAGTCTCTCGAGCGTGGCTCGATGGGATTTGGATTTTCTGAGGTGCAGCATGTCCATTAATTCCGGGTTGGACATGGCTTTATATGTCAGGCACAGATCGCCTCTGAACAGGCGGTATGCCACTGAGTAGAGCTGGAGTTTCTTTAACCGGGCAGCATATGGCATCTGTTTGAGCCCTTTGATCCTCTTGGTGAGGTACTTTTGGGGTCTTTCCAGTTGCTGCAGGTGTCTGGTAAGGTACATCCCAAAAGGGGCATTGTACTCAATTATGGGCCTGATGAGGGATGAGTAAAGAGGCATGATGACCTCCCCTGATCTAGATGTGAATCCCTTCATGATTAGGTGGGCTATATAAAATGCTTTTCTAACCACTTTGGCCACATGGTTGTCAAATGAGAGATTGCTATCAACTTGGGTCCCCAGGTCCCTAATTACTTCTTCTGTACTTAATGGATTACCACCTATGTGGTAATTTGTGGGCTCTTTGTTTTTGCCAAAGGGGATTTCTATGAGGCCCTTTTGGAGGATGCTTGTGTCAGCTGGTGAGTCAATTATGGCACCCAGTTTGCAGTCATCTGCGAACTTGGTCAGCCACAGTCCTTCCGTGTTGGCCTGTACCTCCGAGAAATATATACCGAACAAGAGAGGTCCCAGGACTGAGCCTTGTGGGACACCACTTGTAACTGGTTTGGAGTCTGACATGGCTCCAGCAATTCTAACCATGTGGGTTCTGTCCTTGAGCCAGTTTGCAATCCATCTAGTGACATAGGGGTTTATATTTAAGCTGGTGAGCTTATCTATAATGCCCGAGTGGGGTATTGTATTGAAGACTTTTGCGAGGTCCAGGTAGGCTGTGTGGACAACCTTCCCCTCGTCAATGGCCTTGGTGACTGCAAAGAAATCAACCAGGTTTAAGAGGCAGGATCTGCCCTTAAGAAAGCCGAACTGGGTAGGATCCAGTGTCTGTAGGTCCCCAATATCTTTATTTATGAAGTCCATGATGATCCTTTCCATAGCTTTGCAGACCAAGCTAGTCAGGCTTATGGGGCGATAGTTTCCAGGATCCGTTGAGGCACCACCTTTATGGAGAGGGACCACTGTTGCTGTACGCCACTCTTTGGGCACATATCCTGTAGTAAGGCTGAGATTGAACAGTAGTTATGTCCACAAATCACCAGCTGTAAGGAAACCATCATTTAGGTTTCTATTGATAGTGTCTAGCTCATAATATTTACTTGTTTAAATATAAGGTGTACGAAAAGGTTCCATAAGCAAATTGCATTGGTCAAACATAACAAAAGGCATAAAAAGGTGCTGAAAAGCTTGTAATGACACAGGTTTGTTAAGACAGAAGACAAAGACAGGGTTTATCCAGCTGCTGGAGCACCATGCAGACAGTGAGGCAAAAAAAAAAAAAACAGTCAAAAGGGCAGTGTTATCTATCAGGGCAAAGAAAAGCCAGGTAAAATGTCAAAAGTGTTCCAGTGTGTCATTAAAACTTTAGAAGTCTCTCAAAACAAAAAACTGAGTGAGTTTGACATAAGATGTATCTTTTACCTCAAGCTTCATTTCTTGAGGATTTCTACAAAACTCACTTGGATTTAAGAAGGACAGAGATGTATCATGTGAACTGTAAAGGAAAATCCTGTTCTTCAATAGAAGACTGCATGAAATGTGAACTAAACTGTGTTTAAGCTATAATGAATTAAGAAAAACAAGTTAATCAACCACGCAATATTTTAAAAATAGTGTAGACATTAAATATAGTTTGAAAGCAATAATATTTCTGCTATTTGACTGAGCAAACCTCTGCAGTGCAAGTTTAATACTGAGATAGGCATACGCTGGTGCCTTTTATTTATATCAACTTTTTGAGACTACCTGCAAGAAGTACATAACTGAGGAAACAGGAAGACATTTTCAGAAATTCAGATTAGAGACACAGAAAATCTTGTTTGTGGACTTCTAAACACTTGGGCCAACAGTTAATTCAAAGTATTACAGAAGTCTGTTAAGGGAGTTACTGCAATCAGCCTGCTGGAGCATATACTTGCAGACAAAGTTCTCTTATATTGCCTGTAAGGACTATAGACATTCTGTTTTGGTTTTAAACATTAGGGAAGGTAAGGACAGAGAGAGAGAGATAATAGTTTATATAGATTTTTTATGAACGTTATATGCCAGTCCATATGCTTCACTTTCTATTCTTTGTGAAAGTCATGTGCTGTTTGTACACCGTTTGAAAATGAAATGCTTTAACTTATTTATTTCAAGTAAATATTTAACTTTGAAAACTTATGGCTAATAGTTTACTTGCTATTTTATTGTATGTATTTTTTACTAGTGCAGTGCACTAGTCACAACTGACAAATTTCTTGCACAGCAGAGGTGAAAATAATTTGCATTTACTACAAAATTTATATTAGAGTAATACAAAAATAATACAATGACCAATCAAAGTAAGAACCTCATAATGCATAACATATTTGAAGATAATATAACATCAGTACAACTTTATATCTTACTAGTACAGACAACCGTTACAATGTACTATACTACATAATGTACAATATATTAGTTTCAGGGTTTATGCATTTAACTGGTAAAACTAAATGTGACCATCTGCCCTTTAAAGTATTACTGTTTAAAATATTGCTAGCATTCAAATACTTGAAAATTGGCTTATTTACAGTAATGTGTGCTCAGGGTTTGCCAATGTACCAGTGCTATTTAACAAATGGTAGTGGACCATAAAGACAGAGAAGGGGACTTCAGTGTTGGACACATAATTATTATTATTATTATTGCCACCTGATAAATAGTGTGTGGCATTGTAAAATGGTGTGATCATACTGAAAACATTAAGGGGCACAATGTTGCCACTGATACTTGTCACCTAACATACAGAATGTCAATGTTTTTAAATATTGTGAAAATATTATGCACATACTTTGCAAAGATCATACAATATCACAAAACAGAAGTATGTTACCCACTTTTGTCATACATCACTGGAAGAATCTGAAACAAATGAAAAATTACCTCTGATGTCTTGGATAAGTCTTGCACAGTTATAGAGATCTATCACTTTGACCATAATACTAGTAGATTACGACAAATAAAATATCATTTTACTTTTCAAATCAGAGTACAAAATCAACAGTTTGAGACAAATGTTTGACACTACCATCAGTGTACAGTCTACTGTGTTTTGAATAGTTTTCATATTTTGTATTAGTTGTAACTCTCATTGTTTACCTGTTATTACAGATCTTATGAAGCAGATTTTCAGTAAAGGATTTTGAAGAAACCTTCTCAAGAAGCAAATTACTTTCTGGCTTAGAAGACCTCAGGAGTCAAGGGGATTATTTAGACTCCTGCTTTGCAGGATTGAATAAGTCAATTGTCAATCGTATTTTCTGGAACGAGTGAAGTGTAAAGCATGACTTCATGTGTTACTCATTTTTTTGGAACAATGGAACAATAACAGGTAAATGGTCACAGGAATCATAAGATGCCTGACCATATACACTTCTAAGTAAACACATATAAATGCTCTTATCACGTTTATGAAACACATAACAGTGTTCACCTTCCAAATCAAGCAGGAGCATACATGATAACTCCAGTATAAATTTGCCTCTACCCATCTAATCATTGTTAATCACCTTAAAGGTAAAGTCAAACTTTGACCTGTAGTGTAAATTTTCCATAGGTTGGGAATACACTGAGTTAGAGAGTTACCCCTGCAGGAAGTTTTGTTTACTTGTCAGTGTAGCTTTAGGTCCCTGATGTGGGTGCTTGTAGTGCCACTGCTGTTGCCTAGAAATAATAGATGAGGTAGGACTGGGTCTTTTATGGCTCAAAGTGTGAGATACAGGTCGCCTCACAGCAACGTGTAGGCTACTGAGTATAAGCAGAGTTGTACCAATCTACGGGAACAGCTGATGGATTTAACAGCTTTAATTTTATTGGTTAGAAATCTTTGGAGTTTTTCCGATTGAGTGATATGCTTAGATTTGTGTATTCCTCAGGGGTAGTACATTCAATGATGGATCTGATAGGGAAAAGTACAGTCATAAGATGATTTCTTTGGATCTTGAAGATACTCCCTTGGAAATTAACAAGCTAGATAGAAGGACTTGTTATTTCCTAACAATCGTGGAAACATGACGATCAAATGAGAGAGAGAGAGAGGGTTGCCCACATATAGGTATTTTATGAACACATCTTTCTGAAGAGGAGTACTATTTATGACATATGAAGTGGAGGCAGCTTTTTTTTTTTTTTTACAAATGCTACTATACTGCATTTTTTTTCATTTAGCTTGAAACTGTTTTGATTAAACCATGTATCTGCATATTCCAGCCATTGCCACAGCTTTTTAGTATCACTGGATGAGTTAATAACAGTGCCCAGCTTGCACTCATCAGCAAAGATTGTCAACAACACTTCTGGGATATTGGCTTAGATGTCTGCAAAATAAATGCCAAACAGAAGAGTGCAGGAATTCAGAGAGGGCAATACCAACTTTCATAAGATCTGTTACGAAACCATTTTCCAATCCAGTGGATGATGTAGGGGGTTTATATTAGGTTTGCTTAACTTTCCAATAATACCAGCATAAGGGGTAGTGTTGAAATCCATGGCCAGTTCAAGATAAGCCACATGCACTGAATAACCACTGTGTATAACCTCTGGAACCTTTCCAAAAAAAATTGCCAAACTGATTGGGATCTGGATCAGTTAAGATGCCTTAAGTCTGTGTACATGACTTAAGCTATGATTCATTTTATGACTTTGCATATAAGGCTGGTGAGGCCGATGGACTTATACTTACCTGGGTCCATTGAGGGGCCACCTTTATGTGTGGGAGTCACAATGGCTGTCTTCCAGGCATCAGATACAAACACTCTGGATGGTCTCAGGTCGAATGGTGCATATCGTGCACTACAGAGAATGTAGACTGGTATGTTGTCTCATCCCATGGAAATATTACATTTAACATTTGACAGGGATTCTAAGACTTTTTTCCAACGTGATTTCAGAGGAAGTACATTTTTTGGGATACTGGGGACAACAATATACATATATGAGAAACGTTAAGCACTACATATGTATGCTAATAAGCTTGTTATAGCCTTGGGATCAAAATGGATGATAGCATTAATGAGCTCAAGACATCGTTGGATGTTACTCCTTAACTTTTTGACATAACTGCAGAAATGTTTCTAGCTTCCTTTGGTATCTTTAGTGACTTTAAACTCTTACTCTGCTTTACATTTCTAACAATGGTCTTAAGTTTCTTGCTGGCATGTTTCGTTGTGGTCCTGAGATATGTAGATGAGAACATCCTACCATATTTAATTATTTTCCTTCTGTTGTTATACAGTTTATTAATAAGGGAGTCCAACAGGGGGGTTTATTCCTGAACTTAAAATCATATTTAGTGCAAATGGGCTTTGAATTTCTATGAAACTGATTGGGTGCTTGTAAAATTCAAGTTGAATACAGCAGTCCTTCTAGATTGGTCTATTTGTGGGGATATTGAAACCTTTTGCATGGGTTTTCTACAAGTTAGAAGTCCCTAAAATAATCACATTTGGTGGTTGGATAGTACCACTAGGCCTGAAATAGAAGAGAAGAGAAGAGATGGCTGGCTGCTGCCAGATTTAAGCAATGATGAGGAGCTACAGTGACTGGGTGCAGGCAGGGGCTAGTTTAGTAAGGTCCAGGTCAAGGTTATTAGAGCCTCTAGTGGGCATTTTGTCAATTTACTCCAGTGTATTAGTGCTATCAAAGTCTAGGAAATCACAATCATACTCATTTTTAGCAGTATAGGTGCACCAATTAAGGACTAGCTAATTGAAGTCCTCTTTCAAAATGGCTTTTGGTTTCAAATTTAATCCCACACATCTTTTGGGGACACTGACAGGGATCTGTAGCTAACAATAAAGTAACATTTGGCTTTATAATGGGTAATTTGGATCTTAAGGAGATCCAAGTTAGGGTTATGGGTAATCTGAAGTGAGGGTGACAATGTTTCTGACAAAAACAAATACTCCCCTGCAATTAACCAAGCGCCTGCTGGCATAATAGGTGCTAACGCTTGTTACTGAGGGAATACTATCACTGCACTGAAACCGAGTCTGAACAACTGCATAATTATGAATGAGGTTGTGTAACAGGAGATTCATAAGTTCAGACATCTTTCTATTTAGACTCCTGTTATTGAGTAGTGTCATTGTGATGATGTCAGAATTCCAGGTTGCTACACAGGAATGTCTAGTAGACAGACTCTTCCTATAAAGTTACAATGCAGGCAGCAAAAGCTTCAGCCAGTTTTGGTATGGGAGGTAAAAGTCATCCATCTTATCCCAGGCCAATTATCTTGTTTTGGTATCTTGGCATCATTCTTGGTGAAAGCAAAATACTAACCAAAATCAATCTGGCCCTTATCAAGAACTTTTAAAATTTCAAGAAAAAAGCAACTTTAGAGTAAAACAAAAATATAATAAACATAATGCAATTCAACAAGAGCAAGAGACAGGAAATAATATAAATAAGCAAATGTTAAATGAAGAATTCCAAAGCAGACATGCAACAGCAGTAGTCTCAGAGCAAGAGCGGTATCTTTTATGCTTCTAACACATGCATAATAAGTTCCAACATGTCCCTGTGCATGTACCTTTGGGTAGAGCATCTCAGGTCATTCACTCTGTCATGGGCCACCAGTAGATTGTAGTCATATTTGCATGGTTTAAGGGACCTTAGGGTCCTTGTGACATTGTGGATCTTGGCACTGAACATGCATCTTACAGTAACCATATTCTTGTCCAGTTTGGTGAGTGCATTCGTAGTGTAGGGTTACCTGAGGTTAAATCATTTCCATGTGTAGAAACAGACTTAGCAGGCCTTTTGGGCTTAGGTCAGTTTTCCTGGTAACTACTGATTGAGCATTGCGGGTATACAGTTGTGTGTGAGTGAGTGGAGATGCAGTAGGGGTTGTCTTGTGTGTTGGAGCTGAGCATCTTTTACAGTATGTTCTAGGATGCTTTGCAAATTTTTTCTTTACAGCCCTGTCACATGCTATGGGCCAAATGGTGTATTGTATATAAACAACCCAAAACCAGCAGGAAACTAGATGAAACAACAAAAGAATCCACAACTTCGATAACAAATTTATTTCTCTCTCTCTGATGTCTCGGCCGTAGCCTTCAAGGAGTATAAACCTTACAAATACCAGCACTAAATTTATACTTATTCATAAGACAATTATACAATAAATCAATTAAATATAAATTAATTCAATTCATTACATCAAATCAGTGCTCTCCAATTAAGGTCTTCATGGTGTATTGTGACTGAAGTGATGTGAAGATATGATGCTTACTGAGATGGAGCTGATGTGAGAGGTTTGTCTCCAAGTTTAAACATTTACACGTCTTCCATGTTGTACTGTCAATTAGTGAAAGTAGTGCACATTTAGTAAGCATAAGGTTGTTGCTACACATCCTTAAAATGTGTAATGTGATCAGATGGCCACATATGGGGTGAGAGGAGACTGTTGAGCCATGTTGCCAGCGGGTAAGGGACTGGTCAGTACTCAGGGGTAGGAAGGACACTACTGTAGTAAGCCATGAAAATGTATAGCTGTAGAATTTAGAGTGATACTTTTAAATGAGACGAGATGATAGTTAATCTAGAAGTACTTAGTGAAAATACAGAACTAGATTCACCAAGAATGATGAATAATGGATATTCACCTGTTGGGTACTATCTGACTACTAGTACTGCTGGTCTTACCATAGTTTAGAATCAGCATCCCTTTCCTCATTTTCTTACCAGAAGCAAAACAGTAGCAATAATAGGTTCATAGGTGTGTACTAGGCTAATGGCCCTAGAGGCTTTACAAGCCTAGCCCATAGGATTACCCTGGCATCGTGTCACCCGACCTTAGGTCCCAGTGCCTCTATCGAGTAGAGCCACTGGAGTGATCCCCGGGGTGAATTTTCTATTTCCCATCCATTCATCAAGATTTCTCTTGAAGAGGGCCAGTGAGGTGCTCTGTTTGACATGTATGGGAAGTCTATTCCATAGCACGGGCAGTCTCTGGGTTATGAACCTGTCCCTCCAGCACGTTCTGTTAATTATGATAATGAGGTTGAGGTCTCTGGAGCATGTGGTGCGGAGGGATTGGGATTTCTTTAGCTGTAGCATTTCTAACAGAGCTGGGTCAGACATGGCTTTTGTAAGTCAAGCAGAGATTGCCTCTAAGTAGGTAATATTAGAAAGAGAATAGGGAGTTTTTTTAGTCTGTCCATATAGGACATGTGTTTAAGGCCTAGGATCCTCTTTGTGAGTTACTTTTGCAGCCTCTCCAGTTGTTGCAGGTGTTTAGTGAGGTACATGCCAAATGGGGCAATGTACTCAATGATTGGCCTAATGAGGGAAGAGTAGAGGGAGACTATGACCTCTTTCTTCCTGGATACAAAACCTTTAGTAAAGAGATGTGCCACATAGAAGGACTTTCTGACCACAGTGGCAATGTGTTGGCCGAAAGAGAGGTTGCTGTCAACCTGTGTTCTCAGATCTGTTATAACACCTTCTGTGTTCAGTGGACTTCCATCAATGTGGTAATTCATGGGAACCGGGTTTTTTCCCAAAGAGGATGACGACACATTGTTCTGACTCCAGTCGTTGGTCTCAGTCAGGCCTTTCTGTAGGATGTCAACATCACTTGGGGAGTTAATAATAGCTCCCAACTTGCAATCGTCTGCGAACTTTGTCAGCCAGAGTCCCTTCGTGTTGGCCTGGACTTCAGAGAAGTATATACCAAACAGTAGAGGACCCAAGACTGAACCCTGTGGTACTCCACTCATGACTGGTCGGCAGTCTGCCTTGGAGTCAGCTACTTTCACACTGTGGGTTATATCTGTGAGCCAGTTTGCAACTCATCTAGTGATATAGGGGTTGATGGCTAGCTTACTGAGTTTTTCTATGATTCCTGAGTGGGGAATGGTATCAAAGGCCTTGACCAGATCAAGGTAGGCTGTGTGAACCACCTTGCCTTCATCCACAAGCTCTGGTGACTGACTCAAAGTCGAACAAGTTGAGCAGGCATGATCTGCACTTTGCAAAACCAAACTGTGTGGGATCCAGAGTTTGGAGATTCCCTATATCCCAAACTGATTCTTGCAAAGTGTGTCACAGACTTGCCAACAATCAGAAGTCCTGCTGTAAATGTTGTTGGGATCAGTACACCTGTAGTCTTCTTATAGTAGATGTTCTGGATAGAACATAAACCAGTTCAGCAAAACAAGGCGCACTATTGCCTAAAATTAAAACTGAACAGTTTTCCCCTAAAATAGCAGCTAGACAACTCATTTCATATACACATATTGACCAGTCAGAGACCGTCAAGAGTCAGTGCCCCCTTCTCCTTGTATCACCAGGAACAAAACAGTAAAACTAATGCAAGATGGTGCCTAAAGGGGTTTCAAGCTTCTGTTGACTAGTAATCTCTAGGAAGGCTAGATAACAATGTCCGTCTGCACTGTCTCTTACCGAACAAAACAGAAGCACTCATCTTGAGTTGGTTCCAGAGAAATAGTTACTGGACTCTCAAGTGATCAGCAGTTTTGTCTCATATGTTGCAAACTTTAAAAGTAAGCTGGGAAATGGGTTAATACTCTAGGTATTGCAATGTGCACTAAGCTGATGGACAGAGATAGAAGCGTGGACAACTGAAGTTTAACAGTCTGTGAGGAGGGTCTTCCTGGTTTGATTTTCCAATGCTCACGAGTATGAAGAGATCAAATGAGACTGCAGAAGCTGCTACAGTCAAATTTACAGCAGGGTAAAGAAATTCAAGAACCACTGAGTAGAAAAGCAGAACAGGGGCTGGGTGTATGAATGCAAAATCTAAAATAGTCACAACACCAAAAGCAGTCTCAGAGCAGTAGAAGCTCCCAAAGATCTTTTCCTGTTCTTAAATACCAAAAAAAAAAAAATCTACTCCCAGATCCTCCAACAAATCAGCTAGATTTAATTCGGAGCAGGCACAGATGAAATATAATTTTTTTAACTGTTCCTAACTAAAAGTATTTAAAACAACAACAAGAAAAGCAACATGGAAGCCAAACAGAAATTTATAACAAAACAAACTGTAATAATATGGGAGCAAAAACAAATGAAACAATGCAAGTATGCAAACATGAAATGAAAAATTCCCAAACAGTCACACAATGGCAACAGTCCCAGAGTTCTGTCAGCTCCCAAAGATAAAACTTTTTCCCTATTCTGTTTGCCTTAAACCAACAAACAAACAAAAAAAAACATTATTTTCAGATCTTCCCATAAATCAGACAGATTTAAATCACTATGCAGTCAGAAAATGAAAAAAACATATCCTTGTTAACTGGCCCTAACCAAGAGATGTTAGAACTTCAAGAAAAAAAGGAGCAAAGGGACAGCAATAACGCAATAATGCAACCCATAAATGAAGAATCCCAAAACAGACACAACAGCAGGAGTATCTGAGCAAGACCATTGTCTTTTCTAAAACATGCACAGAAGGCTCTATCATGTCTACCTGCATGTCTCTCTGAGTAGAGCATTTTAAACCATTAACTCTCACATTGTTTACATCTAAGTTGCAGTCATTAAAAAAAAAAATGTATATATTTATATACAAATAAACATGCGTGTGAGACTGGCAGAGACACAGAAGCTTTTGCATACCAACACTGCATACACAGGTCACCTCTCTATGATGACAGTGACTTGGTTTCACTCTAAAGGACTCTCCAGAATGGAAGAAAATATAGACACTTGAAATGGATTCCTGTTCAAAGAGGGTGGCATATTTGGCTAGCAAGGCAGAGACCCAGGTGTACAGCCATGTCTTACAAGACTTGAGCAGACTGAGCTGGTATTGAATTCATTCTTGTATGACCAAATAGGCAATGGAAACACAGCAACTTATCAACTGATACAAAACACACATTTGTATGTAAAAAAAGTCAAAATAACCCAGGATACTGTAATGTCTACAGGCTAAAAAGTCTTGAAGAAACTCATCCCTACAGTCAAAAATGACCATAGATCTACCCTGAGAATGTATCATAACTGGGGGAAATACACGAAGAAAGGACAACATTTTTAGGAGGCAAATTACTACTAGACACACTACTACAAGAGGCTTAAGATCTAGTAATCAGAACCACATAACTGTCATTAAATATAAAAATTATGCTGGTAAATCTCTCTTTGCCTACACCACAGCCAGAATCTGGAATTCAGTACCAAGTTGCATAACATCTACTTCCAGTACCATCCAATTTAAAAAAAATCCTGAAAACCCACTATCTTCAAAATTGGGTTTGCTCATGCTATACTCCAGGTTAAGGAATATGAATGCACTGTTGCAAGGATTCTGCTAAGGGTCACCAGTTGTTCACTTGAAAACTTGTTAATCTGTCAATATTTACTCTACAGTACTAATATCTGTTCTATAACAACTGGAAACTTCACCTTTTCCCCACACCTAACATGCTACAGTAACAAACTTTACTCTTACCTAACTCTACCCTTCACATGTATTACTCACACTCCTGTATTCAGGTTTCCAAAAAAAAAAAAGAATACATTTTTGCATATCTGATTTATGTACTTTATGAATTGCCAACTTTTATTGTTGTTTACTTCCTGATATGTATTCTGTTCTTACTTTTCTCTCATGTATTACATTGTATTCTTTTTTTATTATGTGGTCTTGTATTGTATTTCTGTGCTTAGTATTTTGGAGGTTTTCTCCCTGGGCCACCGCTGAAAATGGACCTGTGTCCAATCGGACCTTCCCGGTAAACATATGTAAAATAAATAAAATAAATATGGAGCCTTAACTACAGATGTGGACCATGTAGTGAGAGAAAATAAAGATATGAACTTCCCCAGCATATATTATTCCAGTACTATTTATGATGTTAGTAGTTGGTATGAAACATTTATTTGTCTGTTTATTTACTTGATAATCAGGTTGATGGGTTAGTGCAGGATCTTTTTCAGTCATACTCATGCCACGTGGCATAACAGTACAACCAAGACTGAATAAAATAACAAACCAGCAATAAGCATTTTACATCATAGTAAATATTCAGGAAAGAGTACACAGTAACAAACAACAGAAATAGTAAATCTCAGCTGCCTATATTTTTGCCTAATATTTCTAGTCTGTTCCTCACAAAATTTTTGGTTCTGGCAAATAATTGAAGATTGAAGTCAAAGCATAGTGACAGATATTTTAGATCCGGGCTTCATACCCTTACAACATTCATCCCATTGCAAAACCTATCATTCTGTCAACTTTCTAAGTTTTTAACAGCAATATTTAAAAGTTGTCCCTCTTTTTGAACCTTTGTCTCCCCAAAATTCATGGCTTTGACCAGATTTCTTCTGCTATGACTTTGAGAGGTATTACAACTGTTAAAAACAAACCAGTATATTAAAAAAATAGCATTGTAGAAAATGCATAGGAAAAGCTAATAAATGAGCAACTGAAATTTGACAAACATATTCTCCAAAACAAAAAAACAAAAACATCAAAACTAGGGATGCTGTATAGGATCAATCGCTTCTAGACATACTAGACATATCCTCGCATCCACTTTCCTCCTGCCCTCTGTAATGTACAGCACACCTCTTCTAACCAATGTATCTGCATCCATAACTTCCAAATGAGAAATTTGCTATAACAAAATTTCCAAATTTGCCACTAAATCTAAAAACTCCTACCATTGCCTGGCCCTTCACTCTCTACATTGGCTAGAACTTCCAAATAACTGAATTACCTCCAGCTCATAACAGCTCATAGATTAATCTTTAACCCATCTAAATGCCCTACCCTTACAAACATCCTTCTCCCTTATACCCCTAACAGAACTCTTAGGTCTGCCCACCAAAACTTAATCACTGTCTCTAAACCTAACCGTCCAGCAGGACAACTACTCCTCTCCTTCTCCTTCGCCAACAAATGGAATTCTCTCTCTCGCTCCCTAAGACCTTTGCTGAACATAGAAAACCTTAAAACCCAACTTCACTCCTTTCTACTTCGTAAATGCACTTGCATCCTACCAACCTAAGTCATCCCTCCTTTAAATTCTCCTATTTCCAAGCTTATTTTCCACTTTCTTATAATAACTTTCTTTAAAAATCACTAACTACTTCCTGGATTGTTACTGTTAGTTCTTATAAGAAGGTCATTCAGACATAATATTGTTTAGAATCTAACAATGACAACTGCCTTTCTCGGAATAATTCTGTAAATACTATTCTTTGTTATGTAAATATTAGTAATTGTATTTCTTATTTACTGTATATATTCTGTCCGTATTTTGTTGTGTTTTCTATATTGTAATGTTTCCTATTGTTGGAGATTTTCTCCCCGGGCCTCCACTGAAAATGGGCTCCCTGTGCCCAGTGGACTTCCCCGGTCATCAAACTGGAAATTAATAAATAAGTAATGGCAAGCAATAAAAACAGTAAACCATTATAAATGTTAAAATGACTTCCACTTGAACTTATGTAAGATTGCTTATTTATTCAACTCTAGTATAAGATGAAATGCGAGTAAAGGAGGAGAGAAAAGGATAGATAATGTCCTGTCTACTAAGAATGTTTTCATTTGAGAATCTCTTTATTGCACTAAACCAGGCATATACTTCTGACTTAAGTATAATACATTTTTTAACTAAAATACTGCCAGGCTATAATACACATTTCTGTTTCAGTTTCAATAAAGAACCCTTAAAACAAAAGGAAATACAGATAACTTGTTTGGAATACCCAAAACTGTGATATCCAATGGTCCACAAGCTAGAAAACAAAATCAAAGCTGGCATTATAACGTTTAAACTTATGCCACTGACAACTCTCTATCCTGGCATGCCATCTGTTTATGGAGTGAAGGAAATAAAGCAGTTGCAGATATTTCTTACAACAGGGTGAGAAAATGAAAACTGACATTAATTCAGTTGTCAGCAAGCTGGCTCAAAGGTCTGACTTCCTTGCCAACTCAAGTGTTACATCCCCGAGATGTGCAGTGTTGCAGTTGCCCATTCTTGCCAGCAGGTGGCCCTATGTAACTGAAACTGTATGCCTCTATTATCCCAGAACAGCAAAGCTGGTGAGATCAGCATAAAGTAGCAACAGCTACAGCACAGTTCTAAATTGTATCAGGGATTCACCACATTTGTTTTCATGATATCTGAAAGGCCTATTACTATGCACACTGCTGAGCTCTCCAATTAGTTCCTGTGGTGCCCTACAGGAGAAATAGGGCAAGGAAGCCAATTAGATGGTCCCACTGCTTGTGAAAGAAACTCACATTACTTTGACTGACAGAAACCTATACACATTTCTTATCAATGCGAGTAACACTAAGTAGTCAAAAGTTAAATATATGCACTTACCCTTGTTAGTGTCAGTGCTCCCTGCCTACATTTCTTGCACCGAACCCTAAGCTTCCCAGGCTGAATTGATTTGCAGGTGCTTTTACAGAAAACATAAAAACTACTCTGGTGTCCAGAATCTGTCAGAAAGAAAGAAAGGATAACGCATTAGGACATGAAGAAATGATGTAGTGCTACTAAAACAATTGTTATGGTCACAAAACACCTTATTTTTAGGAAGCCTAAGAGAACAAAAGCATCTATAACAAGCAGCAGTAAAATGGCTCCCCAAAACTGCCAAGCCAAAAACTTACATCAGTTTGGAAACTGCCCACCACATTCAGAAATATGTCTGTTTTCTTTTGAGAAGTTTCCACAATTTACAGTTTACCTTGAAATCAAGATGGACACAAGTAACTCTTTTTCCTTGAGTATTTTACCTATAAGAGAAGGGACATCAATACTACAATGCATCTTTTGTGTGATTCTGCAATCTTCAAAGGTACTGGGGTAGTCTAGTAGTATTTATTTATTTACATTTGTTTACAGGGGAGGTCCGACTGGACACAGGTCCTTTTTCAGCAGAGGCCCGGGGAGAAAAGCTCCACAGAAGGAAATGGGAATATACAAATAATAGTGACAGTACAAGCAATCACACACAATAAAATGTACAAGTTACAAACAGAGCTACTGATAACATGAACAGCCAGTGATACAATCTATGGCATTTAGTATACAAATAAAAATGATATACAGTAGTTGTTGGTAAATACTCAGCTGGGAGTTAGATGCTGTTGAGCAGATTAGTAATAAATTCATTGAGTTGACAGATTAGCCTATGATTTGAAGCAGTATATAAAGCAGAATGTTAATCCAGATGGTGGGAAGAGTTAAGGGTTAGTCTGTATGAAGGTTGGAGTAGAGAGAGAGAGCAATGTTCTGACAGGGGAAGGCAGGAGTGGTTAGAGGAGGGAAGAAAAATAGGGAGGGGAAACCATAGGTGGGAATTTTAGTCGGGATGCATGCATTGAACAGTACTAGAGCAAAATGCACATATTAAAACTTGAAACTCTTCAACTGTAAATTTAAGATTACATGGCTCATTAGCCCATTTCCTGAGCTATCGTATTGTTAGCTTGCAATGCATACCTAACAGGAAGCCTCTTCCTTCAACTTTATCAAATAATGCCTTATTCATTCATGAACTCACTGTCTCTCTCATGTCCACACTCTCCTCTGGAACACTGGTCACTGAATGACCAATGCTGTGAAAACAACTGCTTCTTGCCACTGCCTCTAATATATTCAAAAATACCTTCTTGTCATCCATATGTCCAATTCTGAAAAATATTACTTACTGGAAAACATCCAGGTCCCTAGTACTGCTTAAACATTTTGCAACTCAAGTCTTCCTACTTTTCACAAGAATACACCAATTCCTTCATTTCTAATGACTTCTGCTGCTAGCACTGCACCACAATGCAGGTAGGGTCACACTAACTCAGTAACTGTTTGCATGGAATGGTAACATCTGCTTATTTTTTTTCCTAATTTGGCCAATTAAAACCTAGCAAGCATGCTTTCTTATTTTCAGGACTGACCTGGTAACTATGATCTGTAAGAGGGGCTCTAAAAATTAAAGCAAATTCTACAGGATGTAATGAATTCCCAGCCCATTTTCTTAGCATCTTCACAATATTGCTGCACTAATGTTACCTCTTTGTATGCATCCACTTTCTTTCTGTAGAACATGGGATATTACCAAGAAAAGAAAGCTATAAAGTGAATTATATCCTTCCACTAGTCAGTAAGCAAGAATATGTCCATCTCTACTTCATTCTGTTCTTTTCAGTCTCTTGTCTTACCTTTAGGTCATTTCATTTTCCATTTGTTTGTGTTTACAATACTTGTGGCAGTAATACACTGCATTACCACAGACAGTACTGTGTCTTCGGTATCACTGATGTGTGTGTCTTGACCACTGACTAGTTGTTGCCAACATGATACTATCTACAGGATTTTTGTTTTTTTTTACTTTCAAAGGGAATCTTTCAGTTTGTAGCCCCACTGATAATGCTGTAACCAGGCATACTCTTTGTACTCCATAAAGTACATTATTTTTCTGAGCATCAGAAACACAGGTGTTTTATTAGGCCATATTATGTCTACGATTGTTTAAATTAATGCCTCTAACAACATGTACATAACTTGTTTACAGAGATGATTGCAAATTAAAAACAATATCTCTCATAGTTTTTGACTGAACAGCTATATGTTACACACTTTAAGTGCTGGATGAGTGGGGGGTAGCTTGGGTGACATGTGCCCAGTTTTGAAATGCCAGGTGAGTTGGGGAGACAGCATAAGAGTTTGTGTGTACAAAATGAAATTCACTGACTACACCCCTGTCGTTGATGTCATAAGAAAGTGCTGGTGTGACTTAGCATGCCAAGTATATGGCAAACTGAAAGGTTTATCCTAACAAGGATAGCAGTAGCCTCTAGTTATTAAATAATTATTCAGTCTATTTAACTTAAATATCCCTTTGCAGTCATTACAAAAACATAAAGCAGATAAGCATCATCTTTTTTAAGGAAAGTAAACAGTAAAATGGTTGTAATCCTTAACCTCTAGATTTCTCTCAGCATAATTTACTGACTCAAGAGACTCTCCAAAAATTTGTAAAGCTCTGCTAAAACTATAACCTATCCTAAGACATTGCAACTCATACCCCTTCTGCCTCAGTCAAAGAAGAAGCTCTCTCACACACACACGTGCCCACTCTCTTGACTAACTATGCCTCATCTGTTGTTTTAATTAAATGAATGAAAAAAAATCATACAGTATAAAGCACTTTTGCCCCCACACACACACGCACACACAGTTGTCCCTGATTTTGCAGAAAGTCCCTAATTTGCTTCCTTTATTTTCTGGTAAATTGCTGAAGATTACAATTTAGTCACTAAAGCTAGATATTAATTTCATACGTCTTAATGTTCAGATAATGTTGATGAAAAGTCTCTTCAGATCCTAATTCTTGAGCAAAGAAATTAACAATGCACTCTTTCTTTCCTACACTCGTACACACATCACGCATGCACACACACACACACGCACGCACGCACACGCACACACACACACACACACACACACACACACACACACACACACACACACACACACACACGCACACACACTCCCTCTCTCAATTGCATTTTTCCACCTCACTAATTTTTTTTAATATGCTTAGCGAAGGGTATATAAAATGGCAAATCCTTGGAAATGCTATTCATAGGTTCATACTAGGCTATCTGCCCTAGGGCATTTATAAGCCTAGCCAGAGTGTGTTTGGCTTTCGCCACCCATTTTAAATTAATTTTGCTATGCCCTTTTTCGAGGTTAATATACTGTGTCTCTGTCTAACGGTGACACAGAAGTGATACCCAGGGTAAACTTACGATCTCCCATCCACTCATCAATATTCCTCTTGAAGAGAGTCAATGAGGGACTCTGCCTAACCAGGACTGGGATTTTATTCCAGAGTGAAGGGAGCCTCTGGGTTATGAATCTGTCCCTCCAGCATGTCCTATTTATTTCAGTGCTGAGGTTCAAGTCTCTCGAGCGAGTAGCTCGATGGGATCTGGATTTTCTGAGGTGCAGCATGTCCATTAATTCTGGGTTGGACATGGCTTTATACATCAGGCACAGATCGCCTCTAAGCAGGCGGTATGCCACTGTGTAGATCTGGAGTTTCTTTAACCGGGCAGCATATGGCATCTGTTTGAGCCCTTTGATCCTCTTGGTGAGGTACTTTTGGGGTCTTTCAAGTTGCTGCAGGTGTCTGGTAAGGTACATCCCAAAAGAGGCATTGTACTCAATTATGGGCCTGATGAGGGATGAGTAAAGAGGCACAATGACCTCCCCTGATCTAGATGTGAATCCCTTCATGATTAGGTGGGCTATATAAAATGTTTTTCTAACCACTTTGGCCACGTGGTTGTCAAATGAGAGATTGCTATCAACTTGGGTCCCCAGGTCACTAATTACTTCTTTTGTACTTAATGGATTACCACCAATGTGGTAATTTGTGGGCACTTTGTTTTTGCCAAAGGGGATGACTATACACTTTTTGGCATTTAGCTTGAGGCCATGGCTCTGGCACCAGTTGTCTGCTTCTATGAGGCCCTTTTGGAGGATGCTTGTGTCGGCTGGAGAGTCGATTATGGCGCCCAGTTTGCAGTCATCTGCGATCTGGGTCAGCCACAGTCCTTCCTTGTTGGCCTGTACCTCCAAGAAATATATACCGAACAAGAGAGGTCCCAGGACTGAGCCTTGTGGGATGCCACTTGTAACTGGTTTGGTGTCTGACATGGCTCCAGCAATTCTAACCATGTAGGTTCTGTCCTTGAGCCAGTTTGCAACCCATCTAGTGACATAGGGGTTTATATTTAAGCTGGTGAGCTTATCTATAATGCCCAAGTGGGGTATTGTATCGAAGGTTTTTGCGAGGTCCAGGTAGGCTGTGTGGACCACCTTCCCCTCGTCAATGGCCTTGGTGACTGTTTCAAAGAAATCAATCAGGTTTAAGAGGCAGGATCTGCCCTTAACAAAGCCGAACTCGGTAGGATCCGGTGTCTGTACGTCCCCAATATCTTTATTTATGAGGTCCATGATGATCCTTTCCACAGCTTTGCAGACCAAGCTAGTCAGGCTTATGGGGCGATAGTTTCCAGGATCCGTTGAGGCACCACCTTTATGGAGAGGGACCACTGTTGCTGTAAGCCACTCTTTGGGTACATATCCTGTAGTAAGGCTGAGATTGAATAGGAGTTTTATGTTTGGGTTTAGCTCTTCTTGGAGTTCATGTAGGACGCAGCCCGGGACACCATCTGGTCCCATTGATGCTGTGTTTTATGCTTTGGAGAGGGCGGCTCTTACCTGAGCAGCTGAGATGTCAGGGGAGCAGCACTCTGCTGAGATAGATATTTGCAATTTTGGTGGGGAAGTTGCAGTTGCTTTTGCTAGATGAGTGTTTCTTTTTATCTTTTCTATTATTTTTATTATTCTTTCACTCACTACACAGCAAAGTCTTATTTACCAAGCATAAGACAAAAAACAGCTATTTTTTTCATTCCACTCTTCATGACAGTTTAATATGCTGTGAAGCAGCTTACTGTTTTTTTTTTTAACGGGCTTTACCCGTACAGTAACACCCTGTCGGAAAATGTGCATTTTCCAATAGGGTGATGATGTACTGTATATTTTTCCCATTGTCTAAACTACGCCAATGTTGCTCTAAATGTTGCACACATACCGTGGATCTCCCCAAACCATAGAATACTGATCAAAAAGAAAGACAGATCATGGACAAAATGAAAAAAAAAAAAAAAAAAAAAAAAAAGACCACTAAAATCCTGCAATATACACCATGCTCACTAAGAACTAAAACATACCACTAGAGTACAAACTAATGAAGCCAAAGCCCATTTGTGTCTTTCGGCTTTTCCCGGTTAGGGGTCGCCACAGCGGAACTCCGGTCCGCTAATGATTGGTAGTGGATTTTTACGTACCGGGTTACCAGCTCTGACGCACAACCTTCAACGAAGGCACACCACATTCACGTATGCCTCCACATAGAAGACGCTCTAGGTGAGAATCGAACGGGACAATGTCTTGCTATGAGGTGACAACACTACCACAGCACCACCACTGCAGTGCCCATCACCTTCACAAATGTTAAACTGCACATTTTGGTACCTCAAAGACATTTTGGAGCACAATTAAAGCAATTAGTTCAGCCAAACTCTTTTCTAAATCTCTATGCCCTTTCTCTCTCACTGTGTGTGTCTGTGTGTGTCTTTCGGCTTTTCCCAGTTAGGGGTCACCACAGCGGAACTCCGGTCCGCTAATGATTGGCAGTTGATTTTTATGTACTGGCTTGCCAGGCCTGATGCACAACCTTCAACGAAGGTACTCCCATTCACGCATGTCTCCACGCAGAAGACGCTCTAGCTGAGAATCGAACCGGACAGAGTCTTACTGTGAGGCGACAATGCTACCGCAGCACCACCACCGCGGGATTGAACCTGTTAAAAGGCATAACTGCTAGTATCTCCTCCACTCAACCCTTTACCGATACGTACTTCAATAATCACAATGTAAGCATCCACATGATACTGCCTTGTGCATAAAGTCCTTAATTACCTTCTACTGTATGTTAAAGGTCTTTACCCTAAAGAAGTATAAAAACTCCGCTCTAATACTGCCAAAAAAAATCAAAACCCTATAACTGCCTCAGAGTATAGGTTTACAGTTTTCTGCCCATTAGAAAAATTATTTTATATATATAATATATATATATATATATATATATATATATATATATATATATATATTATATTTACACACACACACACACACACACACATAAAATATGATCTCCTCACATGTATACAACATGGTTTTTATCCAAAGTACAGTACCCAAACTGCAATTTTCTCTTTCATGTCAGTCATTTTCTCCAATATCAATAACGGTCTACTTAGTGGAGACGTTTCCTGACCTAAAAAGGGCCTTTGAGATGACAAGCCTCAACTTAATAATACACTAATTAGCTGACTATGCCTCTCTGCAGAAGTTCTAAAACAGTCTAAGAATTAGTTATCTGACACAATGTTCTGTATCTCCTTTAGCAATACATTGTCACATACTGGTTCTACTTTTTGAGGCCCTCAGGGGTCTATTATTCTCTCTTCAAGTATTCAATCTACAGTGGGGATTTCCAAACCAAAACATCATGCATCCACATGATACTGCCTTCATCAAAGAACAAAAAACTATCCTAAACCGGTAGATACTTTTATCAACTCCATTTGCCTCTGTTTAGAATTGGCTCTAAAACAATAATCTCTGTTATTGTTTTCTGAATACCTAAAAGTATGCCCAATATTTTCCCACCCCTAAATTGCAGTTGTATTATTTCAGTGATAAACTGCACTCCATTTTATTTATTTGTTTCATTGAATATTAATTGAATATTGAGGTCTCTTTCTCTCTCTGCAGTTAGTCTGCCAGGGCTAATTCAGCACTAGAAGTGCAAGCCATTTGGTTTCAGTGGGGGTTGTTTTACTTCTTTGAAGTTCTGTGTTTACTAATAGTCTGGGGTGTTTATCCTTTGCCTTGTAGTACTGGTATAGTCATATTTCTGTGTAATTATTTGTGCTGAATATCAGAGCTGTTTGGCTGGCTGTAACTGATCTGCAATCATCTGGACATACAAGCTGATTTAAGTATACTTTTTTACACTTGTATTGTTTCAGTGATAGTTAACAAAACTGTACTGCATTTTATTTATTTGTTTCATTGAATATTATGGTCTATGTCTCTGCAGTTTGTTTCCCACCCTCCCTTCCTAGTGCTGTTGTAGTTTTAAACTTGGTGGCTTTGGAATTGCCTGCCCTTGCTGTAAATTTGTGTTTGGACACTCCTCCTGCACCTCATCTCATCTGCTCACTCAACTAAGTACAGTGAGATCATTTGGGAAGGACTACTCCCTTGGTTCTCTGATTTCAGGCACTCCTAGCAATCTCATCTCATCAGCTCTATCTACTGTGTAGAGAAAGAGAGAGCATTTGGGAAGGACAACTCCCACAGTCTTAATCTTGCCCTATCCTCCCTCTCCATTTAACAAAAAAAAAAAAAAATGTATACTTTATTCAGCTGCTCTTACTGTAACTGTGTTCTACCTATTGTATTACCTTATTTTGCTGTTCTGTGTGCTCTTAAGTGTTCAACTGCTCTTATTCTGCATTTATTACTGCTTGTTAGTAGCCTGATTAAATTTGTCTGCTGTTCTAAGCATCTCAGTTTTGGTTTTAGCACTAGTGCTTCAGGCCAGTTATTTTTTATTTATGTTTTTTCTGGTCTACACTCTTGTGGACAAACCCTTATCAAATCCTGCTCTCCATAAGTCCACAAAGTATTCAGAACTCTATGTCTGGACAATTCCCATCAGTTTCTCCTGCTAGCTGGGTCGACATGGGCATACTGAGACAGTGTAGCAACTGCCTCATGTTCACGGACAGTCCTCTTCTCCTAGCACATAATTCTTCTCTGTGTGAGAAATTAATCTACATCAGTAAGCTGGAATCCATGCTCTCTTGGGCCACAGTCAGTACCCCTGACAAAGAGGAGATTGCCAGCACAAACACACCACCACCCACATCACAGAGCCAAGCACAACACACACACACCCATGCATTGGTCCTCAATAAAAACTTACCTAAACAACAGAGACCCCCCAAAACACACTCAGAAACATTCCACACACTCCAATCACATCACAAAAAGTAGACAACACACCGATGTCTCTCAAACACAGCCCATTAGGCATAGCAAAAAACCAATGCAGCCAATAAGGCATAACAATGAACCAAACATACTAGTCATTGGCAACGCAACAGTGAGACACACTGACATTCCCCTCAAGAGGCTCAACAAAGGAAAAGTCATGGTCAGCTGCCTGTCAGGTCCCAGAATCCACCACATCACGCACACACTTAAGTCTCTCCACAATGAGTACAAGTAAGACTCTGTCATTGTCCATGTTGGTGTGAATGACTTGAGACATACCTCCCTGGACTATATGAAGAGAGGCAGGATTGAGCTCTTAGAGTATGTGTCTCAGAAGGTATGACCATGTCCCTAAGCAGCATCCTACCTTCTTCCAGAATTATACCACAATACCAATGAAAAATAACTGACTTCAAAAATTGGCTTAGTTTCTGGTGTTTTTCCAAGGGGATCCAGTATCTGTCTGCCTGGGATGACATGGTTGACAGGCCTCGATACTTTGCCAGAGATGGCCTCCACCTATCACCCCTGAGGTTCTGGATCTTGGCCAAGGCTCTTGCCTCCCCCACTGTGCCTTTTTTAGGCTATGTCCCAAAGACAAATCTTCCAACATAAAAGATCTGTCAAAAAGCAAATTGAAGGTAATGCTGCTTAACGCTAGGAGCCTTAACCTGAAAATGCACTCACTGGAGGTGCTCCTCACACTGGAAGATGCTGATATCTGTGCACTCATGGAAACTTGGTTCAGGGCTGCAGAGAGCACCCCCTACCTTACCAGGCTGTACCTCATTCCACACTTTCCAACCCCAAAACAAGGTCAGAAAGACTAAAGGTGGTGGAGTCTCTATCTTCATTAAGGACAGGCACACCTCGAGGTTTTCCAGCAAGAAACACTGAAATTATTTCAGATACAACTGACAGTTGGCAAGACACCCATCCAAGTTATAGCCAGCTACAGACCCTCCTCCATGACTCAGGACACCTACTCCTCCTACCTGGACCTACTTGACTCCATCAAGGTAACCCCAACACCATGATCCTTGGTGACTTCAACTACCCCACCACAGACTGGGTGAACTATTCCTGTACTAATGCACCCACCCAACGATTCCTTGACTTCATCAATTCCAACACATTAGAGCAGCTTGTATCTTCCCCCACAAGGGTAGATAACATTCTGGACTCGGTTCTCACCAAAATGGTTGACTGCTGCACCACTCCCATGGTATGTTCTTCCCTGGTGAGATCAGATCATTGGTCTGTCTCATTTGAAGTTTCTATCTCACCCAACCCCTCCCCAGTCATAACCAGGCTAAAATATTTCTCAAATGCTGACTACAACCTCCTAAGGGAGGGTATCAGTAGCTTCACACCACCGCCCCCTCAAAGGATGCAGACAACTATGCTGAACAGTACGCCAGTGCAGTATACAAAAGCACCCGTACAACTGCATGGACTCAGCCATACCCAACAGAACTAAAACCTGTTTCTTAATGAAACACAAACCTGTCTGGTGGACATCCTCTATCAACAGGCTTTACAACAAAAGAAAGAAACTGTTGTCCAAGGATAAAAAGGAACAAATTCCAAACTGAAAAAACTCCTTCCTCAGCCTCAACAAGCAGATTAGATCAGTGGTGAAAACCTCCAAAGCTAATTATGAGTTGAAACTAGCCACTGAAACAAAGGGAAACCACAAGTCCTTCTTCAGTTATGTCAGGAACCTCCATGGCAAAGACTAGGTTTGTTCAGAATAAGTACTTAATGGTATCACTTACATTGATCCTGCTGACTTAGCCAACCTGCTAGCTGATAGGTTCAGCGCAAACTTCATCCCCCTATCCCCCAAAGGTCCAATCGACATCCCCAATATTTGTCCCACACCTCACATCTCCATATATCAAGTGTTAAAGGCCCTATCCAAGGCAAACAACACAGCTTCCATGGGACCTGACAGTATCCCCGGCTGTATTCTGCACCATCTCCAGTAAGAACTAGCTTCACTATTTGAGCACCCTATTCAACCACAGCCTAATTATAGGCTTCCTTCCAGCAGAGTGGAAAACTGCCATTGTCATCCCTTTGCACAAAGGTGGTACCACTACTGTGCTGAGAAACTATCCCCACATTAGCTAGACAAGTCTGATCTGTAAACCCATGAAGCATATTATTATGGATCTCATAAACAAGAACATAAGTAATCTGCAAGCACTTGACCCTACCCAATTCGGATTTGTCAGGAACAGATCTTGCCTACTGAACTTGGTTGACTTCTTTGAGACTGTTACCAAGGCCCTGGATGAGTCAAAGTCAGTACATACAGCTTACCTTGACTTGGCCAAGGCCTTTGACATAATACTCCACTCGGACATCACTGAAAAGCTAACACAACTTAGCGTAAATCTCTATCTCATCAGGTGGGTGGCAAACTGGCTCACCGATAGGACCCACAAGGTCAAAATAGGCACCATCACCTCCCTCAGCAGACCTGTCACTAGTGGTATTCCCCAGGGGTCTGCCCTGGGACCCCTGCTGTTTGGCATCTACTTTTCAAAGGTCCAGGCAAAGACAAAGGGCCTGTGGCTGACCAAGTTCGTGGATGACTGTAAGTTGGGTGCTGTCACTAACTCCCCAAATGATGTTAACATATTACAAGAGGGTGTCACAGCTACAAATAACTGGTGCCAAAGTCATGGCCTTAAGTTAAATGCAAAAAATGTATCATCATACCATTACATAGCCTCTACTGATTACCACATCAATGGCAACCCCCTAAGCAGACAACCTGTGGTGAGAGACCTGGGTACTCAGGTTGACAAAAATCTCACATTCGACCCTCATGTGGAGGCAGTGGTCAGAAAAGCCTTTTACTTGGTTCATCTCATAAGTAAAGGGATTGCATCCAGAAAAAAGGAGATTATTACCTCTCTGTACTTCTACCTCATTAGGCCTATAATGGAGTATAATGCCCCGTTTGGTATGTACCTGTCCAAACACCTGCCCCAACTGGAAAGACCACAGAAATACCTCAGAAAGAGAATCTATGGCCTCCAACACCGGTCCTATGTGGACAGCTTCAAATCACTATCACTCTACTCGGTATCATACAGATTGCTCAGAGGTGATCTATGTCTCGCCTACAAGGCAGTATCGGACCCTGCCCTACTGAAGATGCCTCATATCCGTAACTCTAACTCCTCATGCATTAACTGCTCGATCGGCCTAAATCTAATAAGTGACATCAACAAAACCTGCTGGAGAGACAAGTTTGTCTACCAGAGGCTGCCTTGTCTCTGGAATAGACTTCCCATACATGTCAAACAAAGTACCTCGCTGACCCTTTTCAAGTGCAACCTTGATGAGTGGATGGGAAACCACAAATTTTTCCCAGGGGTTCCACCTTTGTCCCTCAGTGACAGAGGTGACAGGTGCTGACTGAAGGTTTCGTTTTTGGTGATAAACTATTGGCTAGGCTTGTAAGGGCCCCAGGGCCATTAGCCTAATAACCACCTATGATCATATGATCCCAAGGAACCCCTCTCCCATTTACCAAAAAAAAGTCCTGGAATCCTGTTAGATGACTCACTATCTTTGTATGCACATGTAAATAGTACAACATTCAAAATAACTCATCAAATAATAATGGCTAAGCATATATCCAATTTACTCACACAAGCATCATGTCATGCCATTGCAAGCACTGTCCTACTCCCAAAACTGGAATATGTCTTAACGTTAATAGCCAATATATCAATGCATAACATCACACTATGTCAGGCCACTGAAAATAAGATTTTTATTACTTCAAAACTCTTGCCCATCATAAATTGCATTAGTGCACCTCTATCAAGAGAGAACAGTGGCTCTCTATTGCAGGAAGATCCACTTACTTACTTAATCCACTCACTTTTAGACTATTGCTTGACATATACTGCCCTTCCCAGTAAACAAATATTCATACTCTGTCCACAGTTCCAGCTTTATCACACAAGTTAGATCACACTTCTCCATTGTATGTTCTTTCTTCAAACTAGCCCCTGCATTACAGAATAACCTACCTATGGATAGTATACCTTTGGAAGATTTAGCATTACTTAAGAAAAAAATGAAGCAAAATCTATTGAATTAATATAAATGCAAATACTTTAAAGATGTAGATTAAATCTCTCATTCAACCACTCAAAGTATATGACCGTGTTACACATCTGTTTATACAGATTGCAAATAGTCAGCTTAGTGTACATATGCAGACTGTTTATACACTTACTGTGTATATTCATACCGAACGTATTTTCGACTTGTTTTTCCTTTTCATGCGCTTTGTGCAAAGGACTTACTACTTCATATATGTATGCCGCATAGGACTCATTTCTGATTTTGCTTATTTGTTAAATATTGTTACTGCTGTTGTTTTTCCCTTACGGCCTGAAATGGCTGAAAATGGTCCTGTATCAGTTCATTCACTGTTAACAGAACTAAATAAATTAATCAATTGAATGAATGAACGAATGACTAAAATCTGAATTACAAAGCACCTTATGATAGAAGTATTTATTTGGTCTTTTATTTGTTTTTTTGTTGCACATATTTATTTATGGCCTGAATATAGGTACGTTTTCAATTACTGATGGTTCAAATCATAGCTGAAAAGCACCTTCGGACCAGAAAACAAACATGCAATCAATCAATACACAAACAAGCAAGCTATTGTGAATATGATCCTTGCCAGTTTTAAAAAGTTATCTATGGCTCCAGTCTACTATCCTGTAGGTGAACTAAAAAAAAATAGATGATTAAATATGAATTCCACAGTATTCTTCACTTTCTTAATCCTGATACAAAGCTATACACAATGGGAAATCTAGAAAGGGAGCATGTTGCCTAGTGTGTAATTCCCAGAAAGACCTTGCCTTTTGGAATAATAGAACATCTGAATGTTTAAGCCATAATAATGGCCAAACTAGTGACGAACAAGAACTAACATATCAAATTCAAAACGTGCACACAAATACAGGGAAATATCTCTGCTTTGTCTAGTGACAGTAACACCAGCATAGTGTGCTGGAGGTCTTGGGTTCAAGTCCTAAATAAGAGTTAATATTATCTTTTCATTTCTATGATTCTAGCAAGACTGAACGGGGTTATTATGAAATAGGTCTTGTACCAAAAAAGTACAGTTGTGTAAGTAAACGTATCTTAACAGCACATGTTCAAAGGGTCTGCATTAGATATCGAACTTTCAAAAGTTTGACTGTCATATGGTTGACACCATATGATCGAATTTTTGAAAGTTTGAATGTTTTAATAGAGATCTCTGTACAGCGCGGAATGGGAAGATTTCCCTTTTCTGCACTGTAGTGCGATCTCGGAGTTGGTATATTTAAAGGACAGGTGGTGTGGGGGATGCACCTCCTGCATGTTGGAGGTGCAGGGGGGCTTGCCCCCTACTTAAAATGTTCAGGTAGGTTATTTGTGTAGTTTATTTTTTTTTATTAGATGTTCGAACTTTTAAAAGTTCAGTCATATGATGTCAACCATATGACAGTCGAACTTTTGAAAGTTTGATTATCTAATACAGACTCTGTTCAAATGACCACTGCTGCAATACTCTTAGCTATGTGGGTTATATCCTTAAAGGCTATAACAGATGACTAGTTTCTAAAGCTTCGGGGCACCTTCCACATTCCCAACTGTCAAGCAGCTTTAGCCAAGTTGGCTAAAAGACAAGTCTGGGTACCAAGTCCTTCAGAGCTTTCCTGCCGAAAGACAGAGGGAGGCTGAGCCTTGAAAGGACAATGCTAGGAAGACCAAAAAATAATAACCTTACACTGGCATAAACCACATACCAAAAAACAAAGGGGATGCAAGGAGAGAGGGGCTAGCTACTGCAACAGTGATCATTCAAACATCTACAGTTGTGGTAAGTTTATTTACACAACTGTACTATGTTCATCATACTGATCAATGCTGCAATAGCCTTAGCTATATGGGTAAATTACCCTAGCTAGCTACATTTGGGAGGTAAAAGAAGAATAGTCCAGAGCCCTTGTGAATAACTCTTGCAAAGCGTGATCTAGACCTACAGAAAGAATTAAGCTTATAGTATTTTGTAAAAATATGTACAGAGGACCAAGCTGATGCTTCTAGACTACTTTTAGAATCCATCCATTTCCAAAAAGCCATAGGTGAATCCAAAGCTCTAGTAGAGTGGGCCTTGACCCTGCCTGCATGTTGAGTACAACAGAAGGTAATTGCCTTCGATAACCATTTTGAAATTGTCTGTTTTGACACAGGTTGTCCCTTCTTCTTACCTTCACAAGAAATAAACAACTGATCCAAAAATCTGAAAACGTTGGTTGTGTCAAGATAGTACCTAAGTTGCCTGTGGACATCCAAGGTATGGGGTATCCTTTCTCCCTCATTCTTAGGTTCAGGAAAGAAATCGGGAAGATAAGTAGTTTTGGATACCATTTCTGGCATAAAAGAAAGATTAGTTCAAAAAGAAACTCTTTCCCTGTGGAAAATGTAGTAAGGTTGACTCACCGTAAGAGCTAGCAACTCAGGTACTCTTCCTGCAGAGGTCAGAGCAATCAGCACAACTGTTTTTCATGTTAAGAACTTCAAGTCAGCCAGGTAAGCTGATTCAAATGGAGCAAATGTTAGATTCTCTAACACAAAATTAAGATTCCATGGAGAGGCCACTGGTTTTCTTGGAGGTCTCTTATGCAAAAACCCATTTCAAAAACATTTTGACATGAGACTGCAGACATGCTGAAATTGCAGATAAATGAACCTTGCTAGAGGAGTAAGAAAAGCTATAGGTTTGTCACACAAATACTGTAAAACCAGAGAACAAATACCCATGAATGGGTGCTGGTTATATTGTTGACACCAACTAGAAAACCTTTTTCATTTATTAATTTTTGATTTTCTAGTAGCAGGTCTTCTAGCCTCCATTAGTATATGCATATCCTTAGTAAAGAGGAATATGAAATGAATTAAGAGCCGATCATCCAGGGATTCGGAATGTATCAAACACCATTGGTTTTATGAGAACAGATCCACTCTGTGAGGAAGCTTGTTGAAATTGCCACTGGTCATTTCCAAACGAATTGAGAACCATGGTTGCTTTTGCCAGAAGGGAGCCACTGCAATGATCTTGGGGGATACCATTTGAATCTTCACAAGTACCCTGTATGTTAGTGAAAGGGTGAAACAACATACAGGCACATTTCTGTCTAAGTAAAGGAAAAGAAAGGGAATATGCATTCCAGGCCTTCTAGCATGGAGTCCTGGAGCAGAATCTTGTCAGCTGCTTGCTCAGAGAGGAGGCAAAGAGGTCTACTTGAGGAACTCCCTGCAGATGGATCATACCATGGAAAAACCCTGATCTAGTTTCCATTTGTGAGGGTCTGCCCTTGTCCTGCTCAGCTTATCTGCTATATAGTGTTGCTCTGACTGAATGCAAGATGCCTGTAGAGTGAGATTGTGCTGTGAAGTTACATCCCAAGCTAACATAGCAAGCCCGCAAAGGGGGTATGACCAGGCTGCCCCTTACTTGTTGATGTACCACATTATTGTGGTATTGTCTGTAACAACTTGAAGAGGTCCTGGGGACTAAAGATAAACCAAAGTTGAGTTTCTTGATCAAGGCAAGCATCACTTTCATATTTATGTGCTTGTGTCTGCCCTTGGTGTCCCATGCACCTTGCACATTTATCCCTCCTGAAACTACTCCCCAAGCAAAGTCTGAGGCATCTGTGGTGACTGACTGCTTCAGAATAGGGACGGAAAAGGGGAGACCTGGATTTAGGGATCTCTGTTGTCTCCACTAAGTGATTTCTCTAATGACAAACACCAGCACTGGGATTTGTTATCTTATGTTAGCTTGGGATGTAACTTCACAGCACAATCTCACTCTACAGGCATCTTGCATTCAGTCAGAGCAACACTATGTAGCAGATAAGCTGAGCAGGACAAGGGCAGACCCTCACAAATGGAAACTAGATCAGGGTTTTTCCCAGTTATTTATTTATGCATATACACAAATTACTCTCAAAACTAAAACCATGCACTCCTTCAGCCGACCTACTACCAGCTGAATATCTGTAGCTTGCAGCAGCTGAAGTAGCATACCCAGTCTCCATCTTAATTAATAGAACAATAACTGAATCCACTATTCCTTCCCTATGGAAAGTCTCCCATATCATTCCTCTGCATAAAGGAGGAAACACTAATGAACTTTCCAACTTCCGTCCTATAGCCTTATTATCACCTCTATCTAAACTTATGGAACGTTGTATACACCAACAATTTCTACATCATCTTTTACATAATAACCTACTTTCTGACTCTCAACATGGTTTTAGACCTTTCCATAGCACCTCCACTGCTCTTCTCTCCTTTTCAGACACTATCAACAAAAATCGCAATAACAATCTCTTCTCCTCTGCTTTATTTCTTGACCTCTCTAAAGCCTTTGATATGGTGAACCATCACCTTCTGCCAGACACTTTGAAATGTCTCTCTCGAACCTTTGGCATTGCACTGGTTTGACTCCTACTTGAAAGATAGACAACAAGCAGTCCTCTGGGACAGCCATCTTTCCTCTCTGCTCCCAGTCACTATCGGTGTCCCTCAAGGATCCATCTTAGGACCCCTTCTCTTCTCCATATTTATAAATAACCTGTCTACCTCTCTTCCCACCTCCACATGTATTCAATACGCAGACGATTCAACTCTCATCTGTTCAGCTGCTTCCCCAGCCGAACTTCATTCTTCTACCCAACAAGTCTTTACAGCAGTAGAAAAATGGTTCCAAGATATCTGTCTCCTCCTTAATCCCAAAAAAACCAAACTATTACTTTTCTCTCCTACCCTTAAATCCCCCCCCCTCTCCTTTTCAATTATGTCTGACAATGGCACTATCATTACACCTGACTGTTCCACTAAACTACTAGGCGTCACAATAGATAATCAACTAAACTTTGATTACCACATTGACCTAACCATCAAAGCTGTTAATAAAAAGATTGGTGCTCTTTATAGACTTAAGCCCTTTCTAACAGCATCTACAAGGGTGTCTCTAGCCCAAACTCATCTCATCTCCACACTATTGTATGCCTCCCCATCCTTTATAAACCTTTCAAAATCTAACCTTCAGAAACTTGCCATGGCCTATCATAGCATTGCCAGGTTTGCCACAGGTTCCCCATTTCACACCCATCATTGTGTTAACCTCAAAAGCTTGACTGGCTCGAACTCCAAAATCTTATTCTCCTACATCAATTAGTTATCACCTATAAAATCCTCCACTACCCTTCTAATACACCCATACTAAATAACCTTGTTGTCCCTTACAGGAATCTTACTTCCCTTCGTTCAGCCAACAAACTACTAGTTGCCACTCTCAAAACACACAACAAAGCTGGTGACTCCTTATTTACAAACGCCATTGGCTCATACTGGAATAAACTTCCCATAGAACTGACCTCTCTAGGCTCTTCTCAACTTTTCAAGAAACAACTGAGGAACTATTTTGTGTCTCACTGGCTATGCCCTGCTCAAACCCTGACTGACCTGAGCATCCAACCCTCTTCTCATTTCTCTCCATTTACCTCTATGCTTGTCCCTATCACTAATACTACCCCTCTTCTGCAACTATCTACTATCGACTTGGATACTACTTTACCTCTGCAACCTGTTATCCCCCCCCCAAATGTATAGGTTGCTCCCAGCTATGCTAATCGCCTCTTAATCTATTGCCCTGGCACAAAACGATTATAACAATTGTGAATACTGCAAATACCTAAAGACTCTTATGTAATTTACTACTTTCTTTCTCTTATGTCTGCACTATTCCTACTACAGCAAAGAATTTGCAAACATAAATCATCTCTCTGTGTTATAGCTATAGCTTTGTTAAGTTTGCTAATTATAGTTTCGTTTAAGTTTTGCTAATTATAGCTATTGTCAATTTGCTTTAGCATCATTACTATACTACATTGGACTAATTTTCTTATCATGCTTATAATTTTGCATCCCATTGTACTATTTTTATGTTACCTTCTAGTATATAGTGGAGCTTTTCTCCTCGGGCCTCTGCTGAAACTGGACATGTATCCAGCCAGACTAGCCCGGTCAACAAATGTAAAATAAAATAAAGACAAAGGCTGTTGGCACTGGGCCCACCGAAACTTCATATAAAACTGCATCTTTCTCAAGTGGAGTCTTGTTAGGGGTGTCAGGAGAATCCTAGAAGCCATGAGACCCAAAATGCTGAGATATTCCCTTGCACTGACCATCTGAGTGGAGAACCATTAAAACAGATCTAGCTGTAGATCTGTTTTTTTGGGGGGTTTTCCTGTGCTAGCAAGGGTCTTTGAACTGTAGTGCCTAGTTGACATCAGGGAAGCATAATTTTGTGAGAAGTCAAGAAAGACTTTTGAATGTTCTCTTGGATTCCCAGCTTGTGTAAAAGATCTCTCACCCAAGATCGGGATTTCTGACACTTTGAAAAAGACTCTGCAAAGATAAGCAAGTCATCTAAATGTAGAAAAATGTGGATACCCTGTAACCTGCAATGAACTATAACTGGAGCTAGACACTTTGTGAACACTCTTGGTGGAGTGGATAGTCACAAAAACCTTAAGAAACACCTAAAATCTGGATTTATAGGGATGTGATGATAAGCATCTTTTTAACCTGCTATTACCAGGAAACCAGAAAAGAGTTAAGATTGTGAAATGACAGCCTTTTGAATTTGGGCGCCATCACAAACAGGTTTAGGAAAGAAATATCTAGAACTGTTCTCCAAGCACCTTCTTCCTTTGGCACTAAAAACATCCTTGAATAAAATTCCTTTCCCACCTGGGAAGGGGGAACTGGTTCTATCACTCTCTGGGACTGAATGTGATGAAGGACAGGTGAAAATAAAAGAGTCTGGTATGGAGGATGAGGAATTTCCTCACATTACTATTTCTAACCTTAATGAATGATCTTCAGATCAGAACCCATTTGTCTGAAACTACCTGTTGTCAAAGAGAAAAGTGGAAATTCAGACTTTCTCAAAGAGAAAATGAGGTGCCAGGGTGGGAGCGGCGTACAAAGTCTCTTAAATAGTTATTCTGACTTATTGAACTGGCCTTGGTTTTGGGAGCTTCGGAACCCCTATGTCATTTCTTTTTAAAATATCTGTTTATCTGCATTTTGTTGAGACAGTTTATTTTGTTTCTTACCAAAACTGGATGAGGAGTTAAGAGAATCCCTTGGACAATTTGAAAATCTTAGAGATTCTCTGTATCAGCTGACCCCTTTCATCACATTTTTGATCATCTCTGCAGAACAGGGGCCAAAAAAACTAAATCACTATCCAGAGAAGAATTTAAAATCTCATTTTTAACATCATCTGTGAGGTTCTGAGAATGCAACAGTCATATACACACTGTATACAATGAGTAGTGACTTGAAGAAATTATTTAAAACATATTTCCTAACAAGAAGAAACTGTATACAAAACATTCCTCATATTTCATAATTAGTCAGGACAAACCTTAACATATGAGCTTGTCAATTCACAATTCTGAAAATCACAGTTGCAGAGGCATACACTTTTCCCCCCATACTTATCAATACTCTTCCCATCTTTATCAGAAAGAGCAGAATTGGCTTTACGAACAGAAGAATTAACTAAAGCTACAGCTGCTGGGTCAGATCTGGAAAGAGTATAAAAACTTAAAAGACAGAGGAATTTTATTCATCCTATCTGCCAATTTAGGGGCAGCTGGCTGACTGTCAAAAATGCAGGCAGTAACAGCCACATATCCTGCAAGGCAGGCAGAACTAGAGGAATGGGTGCAGGTACTTTCTGAGGGACTGAGAAACCTCATTGTTCTCCACTGAAAACACTAACACATTCTAGGAATAAACTCAGAGAAACAACCCCCCCTCCCCCCCAACACACACACACACACACACACACACACACACACACACACACACACACACACACACACACACACACACACACAGGCAGAATCAGAAACTGAGCTCTCCTGAGTCTGAATCAGAAATCTGAGGAGAAAACCCGGTATCTGTCCCTTCATCATACTGGCCAGATTCAGAATACTGAATCTCTTCAGGAAAGGAAGTATCCCTCTTTCATTTACAATAAACTTCCTTACAAGAAGGATCAAATAAGCTGAATGAAACCCTGAGCCATACCCAATAAAATATTCCTGTCTAAAGAAATTTGAGGAGGAGAAGATACAGGCTTAGTTTTTTGCTTATTTTTGACAGGAAAATTCATCCAACAGTGTTACTGCTGCAGCAGCTTCCCCAGGGAAGGGCACAACATTCTGACAAAACAGGGAGGCCTTACCACTTCCAGGGCTGACAAGACTGGCTCTCCTTTGTCCAGTGAGGGTGGAGGACATGGCTAACTCCCAGTCCAGTGTGGCTGTAGGTGGTACAACAGAGGGATTTAGTGTAAAAGATGAGTGGCC
Organism: Protopterus annectens; assembly: GCF_019279795.1. Classification (NCBI taxonomy): domain Eukaryota; kingdom Metazoa; phylum Chordata; order Ceratodontiformes; family Protopteridae; genus Protopterus; species Protopterus annectens. The sequence goes on from NC_056725.1 coordinate 1,560,942,983, forward strand.
TGAGGTACAGCAAATAGCCACAGCAGTGTCACTTACCTGCAGTGAAGGCAAATTGCTAGCTTGTTGTGGTGGCAAAGTCTGTTTGCTTAACTTTTTTCTTTTTGTAGCTGGAAGAAGAAACTACTGTTGGACTGATAATTTGTTCCATGGTCAAGCCAAAAATGAGGCTTCTTTTCCCGGAGAAACAAGCAGCAAATGTCAATAAGAATAAAAAGTCTTTAAAAGGCACTTTTTTCCAGACAAATGCACACACTTTGCCAGCCCTACAAAGTAAAATAAACACAATTTCTCCACAGAAAATATGTTTTTCACTTACTTTAAACAACTTTTAAATGGAGCAGAAAAAAGAACACTTTTGTATAGAAGTACAGTACGGTCTTGTGGCAGTCCATTAAAACACAAACTCCTAGCTTTAAAATAACTTTCCTGAAGGTGAAAGCATTAACAACAGAGATAATTGAATGGAAGAGTGCTAATAGTACAGGAATGCTGGCCTAAAATAACATGTCTAGAATGATCCTCCAAAGGCTGCTCCTCCAACACACAGATTGTATGAGAATGTTGTTAATCTCATAGTTCCATGGTACACATGAAGTGACCTCACACATTCCCATCTTTATGAAGAAGTTCATGGGAAATCGTGACATTTTGGATCATTTGGTGCTGCTTAAAAATGATGTCAGAACTGCGAGACACATGACAATATATTTTGGATCCTAACAGTAAAATTCAAAACAAATATTTGCAAAGTATCTGAACAGAGCTATTGTAAAATGCCACTTATAACTTAAAACATGAAAAGTGATATTTCAAATGTCTTCCACTGATCCATGAGAAGGGTTACACAAAGACTGGGTGTTATAGCACAAACATGAAATACCATGCTGGTATGACATACTGCAGGTATTATAGGAAATAGTTTGTATTCAAGATCCAACTGACATGCATGCAGCAGTATGACAGGATTATCTCACTTTCAAAAGGGGGACAATAGATGTGGTAATATTTAGTTCATGTTAGCTTGACCAAATGGTGATCTACTGAAACAAACTTAAAGTATAGCCTTTAGATGCACAGAGACATAAAACAGTCAACAGAGCAACATATGAAAATGCTACTGAAGCAAATGTTTGACAAGTACTAGCCAAAGTACGATAAACAGGAAACAGTCTACCTTTAATTGTGTTGTATTAAGAACTTAAAAATCAAAGGCAAATCTCCTTTACAGACCCTAAAGAATCTTGACATTTGATTGTTGACACATGAAATGAGTATACTTTATCAAGTTAACAATCAGCATATTTAAGAAACAGATCACAAAATCACAGTTATTTATACCATTAACTGTTTTTCCACAGGAGTACAATGAAATTTTGACACTTAAATGAGCAAAATGTTTGACTTATTTCATACTGTACATCTTGTATCAAGATGGCAGAAAATAAGATAAGTTATAACTGTACATTTTCAGCTTTGTGTCTCAAAGTAGTGTATCCATTTATGTGGACTGCAGTTCAAAACCATACCGAAGCGTATTTATTAGAAGCAGTTCATAAATTTGTTTATCTGGTGATTAGACCCGTGGGTCAAATGGGTCACCTAGCAACACGGACTCCTGTATATTGAACACATATTTTTTTATTCCCCATCTAATTTTAAAGTAATATTTTAAGCACATCCACCAGATGAGAGTTCCTAACTAATTCAAGTAGTTTACTCTAGTTTAGTAGAAACATTTGATTTATACAGAAATTTATTTTCCTAATTTTGCTTGCAAATTAATATAACCATAACAACTGTTACTTCAAAAATCTCAGTGGTTCAAAACATTAAAACAAATCACTGACAGGAGAGGTTCAGAGTTAATTTTCGATGCTAAAATAAGTTTGTCTCTTAATGAATGCTATACAAAACTGAATAACCTTAAATCTAACAACCATTTGTCCTAGGTTTTATTAGATAACTTAAGAATCCTTAATGTATATCATCTTTGAACTAATTTTAATAAAGTGACTTGGGTCACAGAATAACTACAGTCATATTCTAAAATGGTTCTAATAAAAGTTTTAACTTCACTAGATGATTTGGTTCTCCAGAACTCATAATTCTAAGACCCCGCACCTGTCTTAGTGCCATACCTGTCAACCTCTCAGAATACAAAATCTGGACAAAGCCTGACATAATCGGTGGACAAAGGCCCCAAAATAGGGACATATTTTAAATACTGCTCTTATAAACTTAGAACACTGCTGGGATAAAAGTATTTGTGTTAGCATGCATTTTCTGAAAGGTATCAAGTCTGAAACTCAAATGTATGTCATTATTTAGTGACTTTAGTCCTCAGATCATTCCAATAATTTGCCAGATAACCACAGATTTTATGAAGAAAAGGCCAAACATATGAGGCAACAATCTGGACAGTTGAGAGGTATGCTTAGTGCACAAATTCTTTAAAGGAAAATATGTCATTGACAATAAATCATAAGTCTTTCATAGTCTGATCTTGTTTCAAGTCTGAGTTACATAATATTGTACTAGTATTAATTGCTCTTCTCCTAAAAATCATGTGCTTGGATTCTGAAGTACTGAATTCCACATCTGTCTTTCTTGACCAATTACTTATTTTGACAAGATATTCATCTGATCTTTGCATATCTAGCACTGATTTTATTAATGCCCCCATTTTCCTTTCATCAGCTTTCTTGACCAACTGCATGAACGAAGGTCTTAGAAAAGTTGAAAAGGACAAGATAAACAACACCTGGATCCCTGAGGATGCTGGTGAGAATGTTTTATCTTTAGAATGAGTCCTTCATAAGGAAACTCTTTATGTTCAATCTTGTAACCATCTTGAAGTCCAGTTGACAAAATACCATTATTTAGTGAAACAATAGTTGAAATCTTCACATCATTTGGCAAGGTACCAAAAGCCTTAGCAAATCTTAAAAATATAACAATGAACACATGCCCAAGTCATTTGCTTGGTTAAAAATGTCATAGAATTCCACTGGGTTAAATAATGTTGAATATTCCTTGAGGAATCCGTGTTGGGTAATACCTCTTCATATATTATAGTCATGTAGTGCTATTAATGTATTTAAAATATATTTTCAAAAGATTTCCTTAATAAGCATATTAAGCTTGTGAGTCTGTAGTTATCATTTTTTACATTTCTACAACTGGTAACCAAAAGGTGAAATGTTCACAAACCACCACACAATGCGCAATTCCGGTACAATAAAGGCTGTCGCAGTATCGAAGACCAAGGTGGTCCTAAATAAATCCCAGGAATCCGATAAAAAACAAAAGTGTTTAATTACACTGAAAAAACATCCACCAAGGTAAAAACTATTACAAAAAACAAAGATTGAGCGCTTTCGTCTCCCTCCGGAGACTTCTTCAGAATCTACCACCATTTTCAGATGGTCCTCATGAAATACATGGTGCTCAAAAATCATTGGTTAACAGTGTATTTCTTAATTAGATTAATTAAACTAAATACAATTAATTAAACCAAATACAATTAATTAAACCAATTAAACATTAAAGGGCTGGCATTTGAAAAGAGAGCTGACATATACACCAACAAAGGACATAATGCCCACCAAGAATTGGGAGAACTATAGAGGTGGGCGAGCCTGAGTACAAGCTCAACTCTGGCTCATGATCCAGCAGGTTAAAGATCCATGAAAGAGCTGCACCATAATCACAGAATTGTATTTATTTATTTATTTCAGTTACTGCTTACTGTTGATTCAGACCAGACCTGCAGGTTGTGTGAATCTAAGCATTGAGATTGGCTGGAATACCAGACAGGGTGGGGCCACATGCCATACTGTTAAAAGAGAAGAAGATTTAAGCATTTTTTTTTTCACAGGAAACGACTACTGCAAGATGTTGCGGTTGGACAATTCTTTCACAAAAAGATTTGCCTCTCGTTTTTAGGAAGAGAGTTACATTATTTCTTTTACTCCTCAAAGCTTGCATGTTTCCACTGATGGGGAGGAAGCCTATTTCAGTGAGAGACAGACAGACCAGGAGAGTTTGGAAAGCACTATCAATGCTAAGGACAGCATGGGCAGAATTATGTTGGTTTGCTGTTTTTATTGAGGTAAGCCAGAGTCTCTCAGTTGTCCCTGATTTTAGCACAATGCTATGAATATCCAAGAGGTGCTAGAGATTTTATTAAATTTTCTACATTGGATCCTGGTTGTGTCATTATTCTTGCCTGGCCAGAAGTGGTGGGTGTGTTTGTTGTTGCTCCAGGTGCTTAGTGTATGTCTGCGGGTGAGTATATGTGCTCAAGAGCAACATGTTGAAATTATTATATTACTGTAGTAGTATTTTTTTTCCTCTCTTCATCAACAAGCATCAGGCATGTGCAGAGAACCTGGCTGCCTTTTTGGGGAAGTGGTGTGGAGGCATCTTCCTATGAACCTATGAAAGCACAAAGCTATCAATTATGTGATAGCATTGTGCTTTCATGGGTTCATAGGATGATACTAGGCTATTGGCCCAGATGCCCTTATAAGCCTAGCTAAGAATTTCACCCATGTTCCCTCGTGTACAGGATGCCTCCACACCACTGGGGAGGTGAGGGTGCAAGCTGTTAGAAAGTACGATCAGCATACCCTCAGCATTTATTCATTTCAGTAAATGCTGGCAATCTCAATGTCTGCTTGACAGTAACCGTAGTAATTTTTTTCTTTGTTTCTTAAATAATTGCCTCTGGACTTCCAGAAGTAGTTATATTTAACAGAGCTACTGCTGCGATTGTCTGCTCTGACTCGACTCTTATTGGGCTCTAACAGCCAAGCCAGACCCCTTGGCTCGGCTTTTCTTCAAAATCCCAGGCTTGCCCACCTTCAGATAACTATTGATATTTTCCGTAGTGGTGGTACATTACATTTACTTAATAAGCTATTATATATGTAGAACAAAGATATCTTAATAAGGTGTAAAAATGAACCAGTATTAGGTCAGGGCTCCTACTTGTTGGATTAAGAACAGCTTTAAAACTGTTTATAATATCTTGCAAACTAAAATAGGAGCACATAATGTTTAAATGTTCTTTGTATATTGGTTGAGGGTAATCATTCACATATTTGCTGTAATTCAGTACCTAACCAATATTTCAAAATACTAGCTTTATTACATTTTACAAATGTTTGAAAACTGAGGTAGCTCGAGTGGCAGAATCAATTTTCAGGCTAGGCTTTTTCAGAATATTCCAAAAACAGTGCTACAGCTAGTGGATTTAAAAGTTAAAATTAATGTCAGAATGACAACCACTGGATACAATATTAAGACACGTCAGAGTCAAATGACAAAGGATAAGAACATAAATAATGTGTACAAACTGAGGGGAATGAGAGAAAATGATGAACAACTGAGTTTAATGGCAGTTCCAAATTTCAAACAAATAGACAAACAGGAAGTAATAGCTATGCATAATTACAAACGTTCACTATATACATAAGTTTTCCTTAAGGATGAAAGAAGCACACATTTACAGAAGACTAAAATAATCACAAAAAAACACGAGTAGCTTAAGTACACATACATAAATACACAAATAATCAAATAAGACCATAGTAAGGTTCATTAGAAAGAAAACAGTAGAGATTAGGAAAAAGGTGAAGTGACTGGGCTAGGCTTTAGAAAACAAGAAAGAAAGGAGAGATGTAAGAAGAATGATGGTGAAAAGGAAAAGAGGGGATCAAGATAAGAAAACAGGAGAGACGATAAGTGTTAACGGGAGAAAAAGGAAAGTAAAGACGGAGTGAAAACCTTGCAAAAGGAATAAAGTGCAGAGGCAGAAAGGAAAAAGGAAAACTACAGGTTTACAAAGGAGGTTGACTGAAAGGAAAGAAAGGGAATGAATAAGTGGGTGGCATATGAAAGGGAAAAAAGGGAGATGTTAGAAATATAAAGGAAACGGAGAAACAACTGAAATAAGTAGCAACATTAAGACAATGTGAAAAAATGTTGAGGCCACAGTATTTACGTGTCAGCAGATGGACGTATATTTATACTAAACTTTGCATAATAATTATTTTAGATCAACTCTGTTTAAGTTAAATGTCTAAAGTGTAACTAATAAAATTATATACTATTTACACTACTTGCAGAATGCAGTAGCGTACATAACTAATTATTCTTTTATATTTCTTAACTCAAGGAGCTCATCTTAAGAGAACTTCTTTAGAGTCATATAGTATTTTGATAATATTTATCTATTAAAATATATTTCCAATTTCATCAATATTTATAATTTCCTGATGGCTCTGTTTTTAATCACCTTTCATCATGCAGGACCAGGACAACTGGCTCCTCTATCTGTATGCAGTTGGTCTGGCTACTCAAGACCACCCCCTCCACTACCCCCACCCACCCACATACATGCACACAATCCTTCAGGTACCTCTGCCACAAATCAGACACAGCCTGCATGGGTTGTAGTCAGACCTTTTCCTTTTGTGCCATGGGGCTGGGTGAATGAGGGATATTTATTACATTAAAGCTATGTAATGGTCAAATCCAGGGACGATTAAGTGAAACCTGTTATATATTAATACATAATCTATCCAAACTTTATCCATCAAGAGAAAATAAAGACTAACAAACAAAAGAGAGGTAAAAGACTCAGGGTATAATTCTGAATGTAAGTTAGTGAAAGCGTACAAACCCATAGCTGGCGATGTTCACTGCTGCAGAGCACACCTGTGATGTTCTAAATTCCTGATATTTTTATCTGAACTCACATAATTCTCCTTCTAGTGGTACAATCTTTACTAAAAAAATGTAATCATGACACCTGGCAAAAAAAAAAAAAAAACAACAACATTAGACAAACAGACTTGTGATTGAAAAAGCAATCGTATGCTAATGCGGCCAATTAATTTTTGAAATACTGTTTTTCATCTCCTTTCCATTTTTATCTCCCTTGCAGCGACCCACTTCTTATGAACTGCACTGCTTTGACAAACAGGAACTGGTTATGCAGTGCAAAAGGGTAAATCACTGAGTGTGACCCTGCTTCACTCAAGGTCTAGTGTCAATCTGCAAGCCAGAGGAGCTGAAGATGGACAGTGGAAGTGAGCAGATGACCTTGGTTTTCCTTGCTGACAGGGCAAGATACATTTTAGTTTGGTAAAATGATGACACCTGCTAACAAACAGGTATGCAACATCAGCATAAGGGCTGGGGATGTGCACTAATATTTCTATGTTATACTCACAAAATAGCCCTCAGTAGAATGAAAAATTATTTACGTGTACTCAAATGTATAGCTGGCTTTCATATAGGACAACATACACATCATTCAGTAAAGGGAGGGGTTACGCATATACCCCTCAAAATAGAACCAGAGAAAAAGATAAATCTGTAGCACCTGATTCTTATCCCTCACTGTCTGTATAACTACAGACTGCCAAAATGCAATCTCCTACTTAAAAGGTGAGGCTCTCCTCATGTGTCATTTAGAGTGCTCATACTTGGTAGGACAGGGAAAATGAATGGCTCTGTAGGATGTCAGGACAGGCTTTACAGTTATGGCTGTGAGAAGAAAGATAAACAAAATCCCCAGTTTGACACCATTGACTTGAGAACTGTGATACTCCCCAGTAAACAGCAAGGGGCAGTTGACATATATTCCCTTCAGAAAAGAAATTGATGAAGGGCTTTGCTTATTCCATCATGCAGTGATGCTACACTTCTTCACAGAGATGACAGCAGTACACGAATAGTATAAATTGCAAAAAATGTTCCATATTTCTTTTTAATAAATAATCAGTTGCACAACAACGTCAGATTTCTTTCACTTCAGTGCTGCAGCTGTCAAGAGTCACTTCATTCTAATGACTAAGGAAACTATTAAAAGCCAATAAGAACACTCACAATGTCCCCCTGTATAACAACTCTTCACTGGTTTTGTCAAGTTTGCAGGTCTAAAAGTAATATCATTTTTAAAAGTAACTGCTCTAATCTTAAGGAAGTCCACCATTTATGTTTGTGTCAACCAATAATTTTTGAAGAATTAGTTCTTTGTAAAAGTATTGTATGTTCTACTGGTTTAGTGACTTATTTGCAATCTGGTAAATGTATAAAATCTACAAAATATGGTTAAATCGTGTATTCAGTGTATGTGTGTGTGTGTTTGTGTGTGTGTGTTAGATGACAGAGCTTTCAGAAACCCGAAATTCATGCTGGCATACTTGGCAAGATGATATTATCAAATTTCTGAAAACTCAAACATATAAAAAAAAACTTTTTACAGTTTTGTGAGGGAGCAAGTCCCCCTGCACCCTCAACACCACCTGCTTATTATATATACCAACTCCGAGATTGCACTACATTGAGGAAAAGAGTAAATTTCCCAATCCTCACTGTACAACGATCTCCATTGAAAAGCTTCAGGTTTTCAGAATTTCGATCATATCATCCCACCAATATGAATTTCAAGTTTCTGAAAATTTGATCAGCTGATAGGTATCCATATTTGTACATGCTTTAATCAAGCCGTCTATCCAAAACTCTTTTTTCCCAGTTTTTGCACATGGAGTTGGTCTGTCACTTCACCAGTGACAATCAACTAGAGATAAGGCTTACATCATCTGGTGACTAGCCCTGCCATGGTAGTTCTTAAACACCACACACTCACATGCACACTCATATCTATTGCCAGTTTAAGTGTCCAATCCACCTAATGCACGTCTTTGGAATGTGTGATGAAACCAGGAGCACCTGGAGGAAACCCACATAAACACATAGGGCATGCTGTCACTGCACAGAAGGCACCCTAACAGAATATCAACCCGGAGAACCTCTTGCTGTGAAGCAACAACACTATCTGCTATACCACTGTGTCACTATAATATTAAATACTTATAACGAGTGCTATGAAAATTCCACCTTTCAAGTAACTGATTGTGCATACTGACATCTGATTAGCAAATCTATATGGGGGACTTCTAACAGAGTACAATGGCTGGGGACGATTGTTGCTGCAGTTAACTAGAAAGAAGGTATTCAGAAAGGAGAGAATAGCGTTCTGTAATCAACAAGCACAATGTTCCAAATCTTTAAACGATAGCACAGAGATAAAAAATGTGATTACAATATTAATTATATTGATAATATACATTTCAAAATCTTAGCAAAATATTTAATCTTAGACTAGCATTCTACCTTCACCAAGGATAATGCCATAATATGAACAAAAGATAATTGACTTCAATAATTAACTTAGTTTCTGGTGTCATTCCAAGGGGGTACAATATTTGTCAGCATGGGAGGATATGGTCAATAGACTATGTTTTTTGACAATGAAGGTCTGTATCTGCCCCCTCCAGTCTTTTTGAATATTGGCAAAAAAATTGTTCTCCCCTATGTTGCCTTTTTGAGGCGATGCTGAACTGAAAATCCTTCCAATGTAGCAAAACCAGCCCATGAGAATCTAAATGTGTTAATACATAATGCCAGGAACCTAAAAAGGAAACTCCATTCCTTCCAGGCTCTTCTCACTCTGCAAATGTCGACATCCGTGCAGTTACTCAGACATGGTTTAAGCCTGCGGACAACCCCCCAGCAGTGCAGGGATACAATGCCCCCCACACATTCTGGCCAGATATTGCACAGGCAGGGACCAAAGGTGGGGAGTGTCATCTCAGGACTAGTCAAACACAATGAAGCTCTTGAGCTTCTCCATGCCCACATTTCCATAGGCAAAGTCCCATATCATACCTATGGAAGCTAAAGGTCACACTCTATGACCCCATACTCATATTATGATTTACTGGAGGTCCTCACCATTCAACCCAATACTATATTCATGGGCAACTTCAACTATCCCACTATAAATTGGGATATTTACATGACCCCAAACTTACAGGCTAAGAGATTCTTAGAAGTTGCAAACACAAACACCTTGGATCAGATAGTCCATACACCCATTAGAGGTACACACATACTTAACATGGTACTCACAAACATGTGAGAATGCTGTCCCCCCCCCCAATTTAGTGTCCTCTCTGATAAAGTCAGATAACAAAGCTGTCTCCTTCATAAGAAAAATTAATTCTGTGAACCTGACTAACCCCATAATATTTAGAAACTATGTTAAGGCAAGCTTCCTACTATTAATTGATAACCTGTCAAAATTCCAAGACATGGAATTGTTCACAGAACCTCTGTACAATCATGTTAACAAATGTGTAGACATAGCTCTGGTACAATAAGCCTGAACTAACTCAAAAAGTAAACCACCCTGATGGGATCCAAACAAACAGGTTGTATAACAAATGAAAAAAAAAGTCATAGCTAAGATTAGGAAGTGCTACACCCAGCATGATAAAAAAAACACTATCATAAATCTAAATAAATATCTAAGACGGTAAATTAAGTTTATTAAAGCCAAATTTCAGGTAAAGATAGCCGCCCAGGCAAAGGGCAACCAGAAGGCTTTCTTTAACTATGTCCAAAACCAAAAGACAGCACACAGCTGTGAGCAGGAGTGATTGTGAATGAAGCCACACACATGGCCCCAGATGATATAGCAAATCTGCTAGTCAACAAATTTAGCTCCAATTTTAACTATTCCCCTTCAATGGCTGCCCCCCAGGAAATGCCATCAAGCAAAACTGTCCCCAACTATCACTAGGGAGCAGATCCGAGATGCACTCTCTAAAGACAAAAACTCTGCATCAGTGGGATCCAATAATATCCCAGGATACCTTCTAAATAGCTTGAAATTACCTATTTGGTCCACTGGAGTCACTGTTTAACCATAGCCTACACTCAGACTTTGAGCCACACAGATGGAGAACTGCAATGTTCAATTCTCTGCACAAGGGCGAGACATCAACAGACCCTGGGAACTACAGACCCATAAATGTGATTAGTCCCATGTGCAAAGCTATGGAAAGAATTATCATGAAAATGATTAATACGGAAATGATTCATACGCAAACTGAAACCCTTCAAACACTGGATCCAGCCTAGTTTGGTTTTGTCAAGGACAGATAATGCCTTCTTATTCTGGTGTACTTCTTTCAGAAGGTCACCAAGGCAGTGGATGAGGGCAGACTGTTCACAGTGCCTACCTCATTTTGGCTATGGCATGATACAGTACGCAACTCAAGAACTTTAAACAAGCTCACAGATATAGGCATAAAAGTATGTTACAAGCTGCATAGCTTGCTGGCACTCAGAAAGGACCCAGAAAGTTTGGATATAGGAGAAAACCTCCACAATGAGGCCAGTCATTAAGGAGTCCCTCAGGGCTCTGTGTTGGGTCGGCTCCTTTTTCGGCATCTACTTCTCAGAAGCCAAGGCTAATGCCAAGTGTCTCTGGATAGTCAAGTTTACAGATGATTGCAAACTAGGAGCAGTCAGAGAATCCCCCAAGACTCTGGCATCCTACAGGAAGGAGTAACACAGACAAATGACTATGCTAAAGCTTCTCCCTATTAGAATGTTGCCACTCGAAATGTAGAGTATCCACAAACCAAAAAGAAGAGCAGAAACACAGGAGAACAGCAAGTAAAAACTAAATGAAAACTCCAGTCAAGCTAGAACTTCCACTGAGTGATCTCTCAAATCTCTTGTATCACAGGCACATGGAATATATGTAAATGACCCATATGAACATCAGGCGTTTCATTTATATGGCAATTCGGAATGCTCATGACTTTTTTCTTTTTAAGTTGCTTTAATGCACAATTTCAGGCCAATAAAGCCAAACCCCACTAGCTGTGGACTAAATCAAAGAGTGATAAGGTCACACAGCAAAACCAATCAATCAAACCAAGTTGGGATATTTTGCAGCCACCCTAATGATAATGGATATCAGCTGGGTATAACAGCCCTGTGTTTCTTATGCTTAGTCAAACACTCTGCTTGTGCTGTACTGATGAGGTCATAACGAGGCCAAAATATGTTTGGCTTTATTGACCTGAAATTGCCCATTAAAACAACTTAAAAAGAAAAAAGTCATTGGCATTCAGAACTGCCATACAGCTGAAACACCTGATGTTCATAAGAGTCATCTGCATATATCCCATGTGCCTCTGATCCAAGAGGTTTGAGAGGTCACTCAGTGGAAGTTAGCTTGGCTGGAGTTTTCATTTACTTTTTACTAATTGTTTTTTTCTGTGTGACCTTCTCATCCTTTGTTTTAGTTTGTTAGTTGGGATATTTTGCAGTCACCCTAATGGTAATGGACATCAGCTGGGTATAACAGCCATGTCTTTCTTATGCTTAGTCAAAAAAAATCACCGAGTCAAATTTCAAAAATCACTGTCCATAAAACACATTTTTTCAGGGGAGCAAGCCATCCCTGCACTCCCCATGTGGAGGTTAAGCACCCCCATAGCTTCCGAACTTATATATACCAACTCCAAGATTCCCATACCTTGGAGAAAAATGGAGTATTCAGAGAAATGGCATCTTGAGCTAAGTATATTTATGTCCGAGGTTTCAGCCATTCAGTCTCCATATTTTGGGACTCGCTATAGTGAGTACCACCAAAGCCACAACTTAAAATTCAATGCCAAGAAATATACAATAGTACCCTTTAGGAAGTCACTCACGCTAGCAAATTATCTCCTTGATAACACATCCTTAAGGGAAGAAACAGTAATGAGGGATCTGGGTATGTTTGTAAATAGCAAACTAGTTTTTGACCAATATGTGTCTAAGGTAGCAAGGAAATGATTCTGTGTTGCTTAGCTGATAAGCAAAGGCATGGCATCTAGGTCCAAGGAAGTTATTGTTACACTGTATTCAGCCCTCATCTGGCCCTTCACTGAATTCAATGTCCCTTTCAGTATGTACCTGACTAGGCATATGCAACAACTGTAACATCCACAGAGATTCCTCACAGAAAAAATGCATGTCCGATGCAGATCACCTCAAAGCCCTATCTCTATACCCTGTGCCCTACAGACTGTTGAGAGGTGATATATGCCTAGTACACAAGGCATCATTGGATCCCACTCTGATGGACCTTTTGCATATTCACAAAATGAAAAGCATCAGAATTATTCAATCTAGGGATTTAAACTAAGTTAGAACATGTTAGAGGGGCAGGTATGTGCCTCAGAGAATTCTCCTTCTTGAGAACAGGCTTTCTGTCCATGTGAAGCAGAACTCTTCCTTAACCCTATTCAACAGAAACCTGGACCAGCTGTTGTGATACTGGAAATATGCCCTGGGTCTAGCACCTATGTCACTAATGGACACAGGCAGCCTGTAAATATTCCCCTAGCTTACATACACCCCTTAAACAACATCCAGTGCACATAACCTATGGGATACAAATGGGATGCTTGTTTAGGCATATAAAGGCCCTGGTTGTCATTACTGTAGTATACACCTATGAACCTATAAAACAAATGTGCCAGCCATGAATAGAATTATATTAACACTGCAACACTCTGTAGTTCAAAAAGGGTAAGGGTTTCCAACTCTACCACCATCAAAACAGGCATATGGGACCTCTGTAATAGGAAAGATTTCATTTTGCCATAAAATCTATTCCCAATGTAAATGAGGTTGGCTGTGTGAGAAATCTACCATTTGATAAAAAGTAGTCATCAAATCTGATCACCCTGATTCTAATTCTGCAACTTAAATGGTTGCAGAATGATTTCACATTCCTTTGTTCTGTGAGATGTCAGTACATAAGAACACATTTTTCACCCTTATAAAGTGCTACTCTTTTCTCACAGCAAAGACCATGGAGTTCGTATATTTAAGGTAGTGTTTGAGGTTACAGATGGAGATGTCCCTGTAAAAAATGCTTTTTAATTAGTGGCAACTCTTGGTTTTTTAGCTGTTTGCTTTGAACAGTTTGAAAAAATCCAGTGTGCTGCCAGTATCATGTGTGCTGATTTCAAATATGGCATGCATAGCTGTACATATGGCACTAAGTGGTTGAACCTATCTTTTCTATACTAACAAATACACTGTGTGTTCAAAGATGCATATTACTGTTACTCACTTAGTGGGTGGAAAACATTGGGACATCAGACAGTGATAGCACAGAAAAGAATGAAACTTAGGTTTGTCAGCATCCCATTCTGAAGCCAAGCTTGTTTTTGTTCAAGCTTCTAGTCACTATAACTCCTTTTATCCCATGCCTGCAGCATTGGAAAAAAAAAACAAAGCATTGTAGGAACTAAAATAAGTCAGAATAATGCCGGGTGGCTAGAAATAGGCAAATAATCTGAAAAGAACATCAGTTAATGTTCAAGAACAGAATTTTTTTAATTATAAAATGCAATCCCAGCAAATGTAAAACAGTATTAAGCTGCATCAGCAGTACAGGATTCTGTCAGCTCACCTGACAAAGCATGACTGAGGCATTCTGAGTGAGCATGAGAAGATGCAACAGGTCATGTTAGTTTAGAAACAATTTACAGTGATACAATAAATAAAATAAATCAATGACATTTTAACATTTTATGCCCAGTTATCAAGTTGAATAAATAGGCATTAATTAAGTGAGAAAACTAAAGATATATATTAATGACTTTATTAATGTCTACAATTGATACCCAGGCAATGATTTCAGGATCTTTAATCATTAAAACCAGGATAATTTTCTCAACAGATGTTTCCTCAATAAGCCACATAATACAGAATCCCTATTCGATACTTAGCACTAGTATTATCATAATTAATGACAAAACTGAAAGGGATTTATTAATTTAGCTGCAAGTTATTCATTTCCCCAGCAGGAGCCTAGTATATGCCAAATAAACAAAATAAGATAACAAATACATCAGCATAGCGTAGTCTACACACTGAATATTCGGTCATGCAAAAAATCTTTTTGCTCATTTAAAACAGAAGATAATTGTGTTTCTATGTTTAACATATTTCCTCTTAATTTAACAGGGTTTTAAAACAGTGTGAGGGTATATGCAATTTAAGAGTTTTGTTTATTATTCTGATCTTTGACTATTGTTATAACAGTTGGGAGACAATGCTGAGAATAATGATTTTACACATTTGTATTCCTGACATTTTAACAGTCATCACAGCATGAATCAGAAAAGGCCAACAAATGCAGTTATACTTGTAAGCCATGCCGAGCTCTCAAAATTGTGAACAAGTCCCTAAAGGCCAAAGATCAATGCCAGCAACTTCCTGGACTTAAGGTTGTGCATTGACTTCATCATTTATCTGGCGTCATGTTTAGGAGTCTTTCGGGTAATGCTGGTTGCTTTTCTTCTTTTGAACACTGTCTTGTAAAGTCTATAGATCTGATCTTTACCTCTGGTCAGTAATACTGCAGCAACAGCAGAATTCTGTGAAGGACCACTTTAATGCACAGCATCTAAATTTCATGCCAAATATGCTGGAGTCTAAAACATTACAGATGTGTCTGTGGAGGTCATCATGTGGATTTCAAGTGTGGAAAGTGGTCTTTGAAAATGCTGCTGTTGAAACATGTAGGAACACATCAAGTAGAATTTTAGTGCTAAGGCAGATGTGAAAGGAGATGCATAATGCTTCTGTCTGGCTACAGAAAAGACTCAATAAAATAACTCTTTGTGGGAAGGCACTGGGTTGATCCTGCAGATAAAAAAAAATAATGTATCAAGGGGAAGGGGTTGTGACCAACCTGTAAAATTATTGTACAGGCTGAAATGATATAGCTCATATTCTGACATGCACACAAATTAATACATTTTCAAAATTCTTCCTTCAGACATGTATCAGGAATTTCGAAATTGGGTTAAAATATTATCACATTTATATTTTTTAGATGTAGTGATATCAAACAAAAATGTAAAAAGGCACATTAACTAATGTCATGCGACATTTCCAAATGGACATTGTTTTATGCAGGCTCCATGGCAAGTATGGATAAAGTCCTGACTCTTACCTCAGAGAACATGGGTTCAAGTAGTGGACCAGATGATGGAGGGTGGACTGAGTGGCCAGTGTCAGTCCCCCAAGTCTAGGGGAGGGTTGATTTGATTGCTAGCATTTGGCATTAGTAAGTTTACAAGTAGGAACATAATCAGGGATGTGTACTTTGTTTCACCAAGTAGTGCAGGTAGCCCCTACTGTACATGTATGAAAGAAAGCACATGCAGCCAGGAGGCACTGAAAGCTGCTGTAGGGATGCAGGTGCACATATCAGCTGACAGAACAGCAATTAGGCCTTACTACAAATTCCCCTTATCTCAACATAGAGGTTCTGCAGTGGCAGGACTGCTCAGGTTCTAGAGCAGGCCATCCTGAAATACTTGGATGACCCTGGCCTGTAAGAGCTAAGCCAAACCTTCAAGCTGCTAGGATATCCCCTGACAGTGCAGAAGATCCAATATGCAATGGAGATGAACTGCCTCCACACCTGACTGGTCAATGGTTCCTCTGATTGGCTCTTACTTTATCTACGGGATGGGCCCTGCTGGATGAGGAATGAATAGGGTCACAACTGACTGGAAAAGGGGCTATCTTTCTGCAATTAGGGAGAAAATGGATACTTTCTTAAGATCAGAGTTGGGAAAAACCCTCCAACCCTTCCAGTACAACCCATCTTTGAAGCTAATGTTGACAATACTGCTTCATGTTTTCTGGTTCCTGTAGGCTATAATCTGTGGACACAAACATTGATGACTAAGTTAACACTTCATTCCATGGTTTAATTATTGAAGGAGTAAGACTCACAGTTTCTTTTTTATGTCAGTGGATTTCTTTTATTTGTCATCAGAACACCATATCACGGGACTGATCAGTGAATCCTCAGTAACCAAGTCACAGTCCCGCATCTGTCATTGAGTACTGCTGTGACTGAGCGAATTTCTCATGCAGCAATACTGCTGTATGTTGTTAGCTGCCGTAAGTACTGTTGTAAAAATGGTAGAAGTTCAAAGTATAGGAAATTGCTGAATATTATACAGTGCCAACTATTTATCCATGTCTGTGTCATTTTGGAGTTAGTATACTTTGGTAGTAATGGGTACACAAATTAAATGTTGCTTGCACTCTGTGCAAAAATTCTTTTTGGTAATGCATGTAGCCTCTTGATAAAAAGAGATAGTTTGTGTGTATATGAAATTTCTGATTATATTATGTGTGCGTTCCATGCATTGTCTGTTGTCATTCTTGAAGAGGGCTGCAATGTATTTGGAAGCAATTACTCTTCCCAAAGTTAGATGTCTTAAATATTTTTATTTTATCTCAACGACACCTTTGTGGACATTTACAAGCACTACGAACATTCTTTGTGCTTTACTGAACATCACTTTCAACTCCCAAGTCAAAGAATGGGCTCCATAAAGAAGATCAGTTTGGTATTCTACTAATCTCCAACAACAAACGTTAGCATGCAGTTATGCGTGCAGTACATTCTAGTCAACCATACCCAGCAGGATATAGTGCGCTGACACAAAAAGTGTCACTGCTAAGATGATTACTAGGTGATAACTCAGACGTAAATAAGTATCAGTGAACGTTTGACAAGCTATTGCTCCTTGGTTCCAACCATAGGCTACACAGTCTGCTAATCAGTCAATGTGCTGATTAAATGCATGCCTGTGTGATTTATGACAGAGAGCACAGTATAACATCATTTGAACATGCTGCCTTCCTTTTCTCTGCTGCAGTAGATTCAACAGTGAGAGGTCATCTATAAATCACATCACTACAGAGTTAAAAACTAGTCTCAGGCCTATGCTGTCCTTATGTCATAATGCATGGAGACTGCCTGCTCCATGTATATCCTGGGTTCAAGTAGTAGCCTGGTCACAAGAGACCAGCTTGGGAGGGGGTATCAGTAAAGGTTGCCCACCTCTGCCTCCAGTGCCAAAGAGTGGGACTTGCCACTCCCAGTGACTGTGATGCAGCCTTGATGTGATACAGCAATATATTAGAAAACAAAAGGCGGTGCATCCACCATGCATCTCAGCGTCTGGTGCACTTTCTGTTCGTAACATCTTTTTGAGCACCCCCCCCCCATGACTTGACTAGCCTTGCTTCCTCAATGTGTCAGTTTATTTACCTCCTGGCTACTGCACTGAAAAATGTAGGGGAGTTATATGTGAGACTCAGGGAACTTCAACATCATTACACAGCGTACTAGTAGACACTGGATGACCCTACAGTCATCCCACCACTGGCCGCCAAAAAGCATAATGCAATGCCTGCTGTGCTGAATTCAGAGTCTATGCACTCTTCTGCATGCCGGAAATGTATTAGTGGAGTGCATTCAGTCCTTGGCTAACCTGAGATTCCACAGTCCCTGTGTGCATGAAGCCCAAGCATACTTTCAGGCATTGCCCATAGATAGATTTCTTCTGCAGGACAAGGCAAACACCCTCCAACAGGGATGGATGAGTCGTCATTGGCTGCTGTCTCCACAAATTCTCCATCTCCTGGGCCAATCACTAATCAAATCTGTGTTTTTTTTACAGCACAGCATGGGCTCCATCTGTCTATATTCCATAAAATTCTTATATGAAGGGTAATAGGCATAGACCTTATATGGCACCCTCCATGTTGTTGTATGAAGGTGGCCACCCCATCTCCCATGTCTCTCAACCTTAGGTGTGAAGGAATATGAAGGAAGCAATATGCAAAATGTTAAGCATGACTCGCAAGTAGTAATGGGAGAAAAAATAAGTATAGAGGTTGGCATTCAAAAAAGGTGCTGCTTGTCTAGAAGCAACACGCATGACACAAAGGAAGCACGCACAAAGAATTAGTCCTAAGAGAAAAGATACCATTCAAAAATAACTACACATTATAAGTAGTAAAGTCTATTGTTACAATTCTCATGCATCTGTGCTTTACAGTTGATTTTATTTCTGGATATACTCCTGATGTTAATGCCACAAGTGGTTTAAAAAAACAAAAACAAATTTATAACATGTTTATTTATGTTTCAGTTTCACTAACAGCTAATTTTTTTCCTTATGACTACAACTACAAAATGATGTCAGCTTAAATATTGGCAGTGATTTGCATGCACCAGCAAAGCATTCTGTGAGATCAAAAACATTGTACCTCTTTAGAGGTGCAGCTACTTAAATTATGCTTTCATTAATAAATCATCATGTGTTAATGTTCAATGTAGGATGTTCCACCTGAGAGATTTAACTGACAGCTTGTCTTATTAAGGCAAAACATCCTGCTGTTGCTGTACTAAACGTGAAAAAATAGTAGCTTATGCACTAATGTAGATTGGAAGGCATTGTCCTGTTCAGTTTTTCATGATGTCATGACATGACTTTTCAGCTTCAAGAAATTTATCAACAAATTTGATTGCAAAAACAGCATTTGCTTCATACAATCCAAAAACCACCACTCAAGATAACCAGCGCCCAATAACACCAAAAGTATAACCACGAATAAAAAGAAATACGGACACTGTTACAGCAGTAAAACTGATATAAGCAAAAGTTTAATAACAAGGTAAGCACTTTCAAATATACATATATATATATATATATATATATATATATATATATATATATATATATATATATATATACCTACAAGCACCTATCAAATTAAAACCTTCAAATAATCCTGCCCAATCAAATCAGCGTAAATGCATGTAACAAAATAAAAAACATGGTTACTACATAACATCCATATCATGCCTCCATTTCATTTATTCTCAAAGTGAACATTCCTAGCCTTTGTAACCACTAGACATGTGACACTGACCCAGCCATCTTAGCAATTTTGTAAACTTTCTCTGCAACTTCTTTGGCAGTTTAACTCACATGACATGATTTCAGAACTGAAGACTATATCCCACATACAGTGTCTCCAAAGCCCTATTGGAATGGCATTATAACTTCAGTAGCTCTTAATTTTACACTTTGAATCATGCGTCCAAATAGCATGCTAGCCCTTGTATTCAATATCCATTTGTAAAACTACCATAAACATAAACTTAATAAAACAGATAACATCACATAATTAATTAACATTACAAAATGACACATAATCCAGGCCACATGCTGTACACCACCTGCCTGTTGCTGTTACCATGGCTAACAATCACATGACTAAAAGTGACAGCTCACTCTCAGGGTCATACAGCAAAGTCTGTAATTGTCAAAGTAAATTACTTGTAAGTGCACATACTTTCCAAGCTTAATGAAAGTATTGTTCACAGAAGTTCAACAAAACCAGTAAGAAAGCATGTAAAGAATTCATTTATTTGCGACACTTTATTTTTATTCATATGGACAGTGAGATCTGTAAATGACCCCCATGTTTGGCACTAGTAGTGGCATGAAGTTGAAGCTGTCTCCAGTACCCAGGGGCTATAATTCATACAAAGAAACATGCATGTGCCACTACAAGGTCAGTGCGCCACTGAGAAACATGTGGTCCATGGAGTAGGAGATCAATGCACCAGCCATGTCAAGTGTGTGTGTGTGTGTGTGTGTGTGTGTGTCTGCGATGGGGAAAAGATAACCATGTAAGACATACACTAAGACAGTATTTGCACTCTCAAAATATAAGGTACTATGGTGCTAGGAAAACAATTTGCATGGTTAAAGGACACACAGCAGGGGCAGCCTGCATGTTCATTAGATGTATGGCTCTTAGACATTACAGCATCACACAAAACATGTTGATGATGCATAGCACAGTTACCCTATGTGCTCTTATATTCCTCACAGCCTGGGGTGATTGAGTAATATCACAGTATAGGAAAAATATGCCCTTTATATATGCCCTGACAGGAATAGCTGTGACACAGAAGTGTCATACAGGAAGAGATGCATCAAAGCAGACTGTGAGCCAGGCAATAGTGACAGCCCTCTAAACTGAATACCAAGGTACAGGTACAGGACAGAGGGCAAATGGGCAGAGTTCACTCAAATTTAAGAGCCCAAAGCACATCCAGAGTATGAACTCAAATGTATAATAGACAAATGGTGCCCAGAATGGGGACAGCAATTCTCTAGTGAACATAGAATGAACTCTGTGCACCCACAACAGCACTGCGTGTATTAGAACTTAAGTTACACTCCTGCAGTTGTATCATAAATACAGCATGGTTCTCTGTACACACACCTACTCAGAACTTATGGGCTACTAGCACGCGGGGCTATGGAACTAAAGTAAGACTAGGTTACAGCAGCAAGGCTAGGGCACAAGTAACAGGCCACATTCACATGTCATAGACATGCATGTAATGTCTACCATGCGGGATGATGGGCATCAGACTGGCTCTGAATATATGGAGTGCAAAGATACACACACACATACACAGGTGTGTGTGTGTGTGTGTGTGTGTGTGTGTGTGTGTGTGTGTGTGTGTGTGTGTATCAGAGAGAGTATGAATAACACACACACACACACACACACACACACACACACACACACACACACACACAAATATCCTTACTTATGCAGCTCTAGGACATTCTGGAGGTACAGTGCAGAAAACTGGTTGATTGGTTATGTTGAGTTGACTGGCACAGTTGTGATATGTACACTGTGTTGACCTCATTACCTATTTTAGAGTATCAGCCTTTTATTTAGGTCTTTGTATTTCGTGGGTGATGTTTCTGCCCAAGGACAGAATGGACCCTTTCAAGTATGATGTAAGGCACATACTGGGAAGGATTACTCTTTTATGCAGTTTTGTAGTTTCTGTGCATAAGAGCAATGACTGCAGTTCATGGATGTAGTTTCACTGGGTGCTATGTACAAAGTCAGCAAGTATGCATGGCTATGTCATCTGTCTAACATAACCACTTACTAAAAACAGGGGTTAGTCTTAATGTTCCTAAATGGTTTCAGAGCTTTCTTTCAGGTAGAAAATTTACATTTAAAATTGGGTCTTCACTTTCTGATGTCTCCCCTTTAAACAAAGATGTTCCTCAAGGCTCTATTCCAGTCCCTCTTTTGTACTCATTTTCATTAATCATCTACTCTTTGCTCTATCCCAACTCCATATTCTACTTTATGCTGACAGCTTCCTTTACAGTTCTTGCCCCTAGCATTATGAAATGAAAACACAGCTGGAGAACGGCCTTCACCTATTCAGTAAGTTGTATATTAACATGAACTTACTTTTGAACATCTCAAAATCTAAACTTATGATCTTTAGTAGCACTCTAAAAGCCCTGACTGTTTCCTTATACTGGCATATCAGACTACGACAAACAACATTTAGACATATCCTCCTCTTTTAAATATCTAAAGGTACATTTTAATCCAAACTTATATTTCCAGCTTCACACTGATAAAAATCAGAGCAAAAATTAAGTCATTACTTTTCTGGGTTTGGAAAATTTCATGTTTTCTATTCCAGGCTGAAAGGGCTGCAGTATAACTGTTCCAACCACAGTACATTTAATTACTTCAGTGTACAATAAAAAACAAAAAGACCTTTGTCTCATTTCCAATAAAATTTGATGGTTACACAAGCTACCCCCACATAATGAATACCACTATGTCGTTCATGAAAAAAAGCAACATGGGTACCAGTGTAAAACAAAGGGCAAATCTTTTCCTTGGTTCATTTACTCAAACTATTAAATTATGAATGTTCCCTTCACTAGAATCTAAGACAGAGAATCTCTACTTAACCTTAGGTCTCACTGCTAGAATACTGCCCTTTCTTGTATGTTACGCTCTGTTACCATTATTGACTTGTGCAGTA
This sequence comes from Protopterus annectens, assembly GCF_019279795.1. Lineage (NCBI taxonomy): Eukaryota > Metazoa > Chordata > Ceratodontiformes > Protopteridae > Protopterus > Protopterus annectens. The sequence continues at coordinate 1,560,965,637 of NC_056725.1, forward strand.
GTCAGCACACAGGATTAAAGCTATGAGTTATTAACAGGCTTCATCATGTATGCCAAGGTTTGTTTCTCTTTGCCTGTATTTGACTACTGTGTGACTGAGCAAATCAGTTACCTAGCTAGTGGTCGTGGTACGAGTCTGGAAAAAGATCAGTGCCCTACCCTAGTACCTACCTAGTTAAAGTAAATAAATAAAACAAATGTAGACAAGTAAACAGCAGTATGTTAGAGTCATAATTTCTTCCCCTCTCTCCATTTACTTATACTCATGAACCAATGCTCCAAAAAACCCATTCTAGCCTTTACCATTGTTGTACTCTCCCAGGCTGGGCCAGTAATTGTTCTGAAAGGATCAATGTCCTACCACAGTAAACAAACTAAATAAATAATGTTCCACATCACTTCTGATTTTTTTTAAAGTCTGCACTATACAAGTTTACTTATGCATTTGCATACAATCTTATCTCACAGATGTTCTCTAAAACTTCCAAAAATATTCTGGTAGTTAATATAAGGATACACAGTTTAAATTACTTCTGTTGTCCATTCTAATTTTAAAACTACATAATCTGCTGTGTTTCACATTTATTTTATAGATTCCTAGGCGACTACTAGGATACTGGCTCAAGAACCCTAACATGCCTAGCCAGTTTTACACAGGTTTTATCCAATTTTCCATCCAAAGGGAAAAGATAAAAAGGGCCAACTAGTGAGGTTTTGACAATTTTTATTAACTGCCTATGTCCATAAATGACATAGGTGCCACCCCAGGAGTGAATAGATACCTCTGACAAGTTTATAGATACATCTGACAATTGACATGCAACTCTTTCTTCATGCTAAAGTCCTTACCATGTATCATATGTGTTGTGAGTAGCTCAATGGCATAAGTCCTAGCTATGGCCCAGGTGACCCAGGTTTGTTAAGAAGTTCATGCATCTGAGGCACAGCGGGGAAAGGATGGGCAGGCCTATCCTGGTATGGGCATGCACCCGAATGTTCCTTGTGTTAAATCTCTGTGGACACTGAATACACATAAGGGCATATACCCTAAAATCGGAACATATGCCGGACACTAGCTGAGTCATTTGTGAGGTGGGAAGATACATCTCACTTCCCCACTGCTTATCCACTCATAGGAGTTACAGTCATGGACAAGGGGTAACAGGGATTTAGGGCATAAAACCTCTTGGCAACAATATAATGTTGCCCCAAGATGCTTCAGTCTTCTTTCCTGCACCCAACATAAGTCAGAGTAAGTCTGAGAGTGTCCATAGTGCCCAGAACACCAGGTGGACAGGGACAGGCACCATTAACAGCTGATGTCAGATGCAGGTCGAAAAACATTGCCCCAAAAACTTCTATCCATCCTTTGATTTAACTATATTAAATATTTTGTCCGGCCACTTAAATATAACCATTATGTGGATATTTTCCATTACAAACTGAAATAAGACAACTTAAGTCTATCCCCATGGTTTCAAATTCAGCAACTAATTATATTTTTTTCAAAATATGAAATTCTAACATCAACAAAGACATTTTTTGAATGATCTCATTTCACACTTTTTCCTGCAATTTAAGCTGTCTCAACCAAAGAACCTATTTTTTCCTAAGTTATTTTCTTATTATATTTAGTTATTTATGTAATGTGTAACCCACCTATCCCATAATGATCTTCATTATATTTTTAAAGGTGATGCAATGCTCACTATGATGAAATAAATTATCTTTCTGATTATTTTGTTGAAATCCATTGCTGTCTCTCACATACATTAATTGCAGGATGTGATCATACATACGTATACATGAAACAACAAAAACAATACAATATATGAAATACAGATATGCCCATCCGATGTCACTTACTTCACTAACTTTTTATAAGTGAGATATTATAGTAGGCATAGGAACAGCTGGAAGGATCTCCACACTTGGCAGAACTCAAACAAACAATTTCACTAGTAAAATGATAAAGTAAGGATACTTATATTGCTCAATCTCAAGTACATCGACAATGGCTTTGGAAGGACCCCTTTCACTGTTTACAACAAATTACATTTTTGTGAGTATGGTTATTTAATGTTGTGGTATAGTTGGGGAAATAGCTTCATGGCAAGTTCCATTAGTTAAGCAGTCACTGTTAAGAGATGAAATTATTCATATAACAAAAGAGAGTTTTAAAGTGGGATACAGATACATGTACTGTGAAAGTTAAACAGGTATACTGGTTGATACTGTATAAACTCTTTGAGGCTTGACACCTTCCTCATGAACTGTTTGAAAGGAACATCAAAGGCTGTTTCATAGTCAGTCTACGTTTTCCTCTGCTGAGCTATTCAGATTTGCTGTGGATTTCTGCAGTAAATATAGTTACTACAAGAAACAAACCAGCATTTTAAATAAACATTTAATTCCCAAAAATCAAAATGCTAAAATGTCCTTTAGAATGTCCAACATGCAAACAATCCTCAAATTATTACATACTATGGTGAACACATAAACAGCACATAACATCAAGTTTTAAATAAAAATTAATTAGCCTGCACAACCGTAAGAATCTTTTCCTGAAAAACTGCTGTCATCTGTCCATCACAGTCTAATGGCTACAGACCAGTATACAAACTACAATCACCAAATCCTCTGGTGGTCCTAGTGCTATAGGTTCCTACAAGAATTTAATCAATAATTGAAAGGGCAATTAGTACTGCAAGCCACTATGGATATTTGATCATCAAATTTCTGCTCATTTAGCACTGCAGACCATAATAAATATCCAGTTCCACATTATATGGTGGTCTTATGCTGCAGGCATCTCTGATTTATGCCACATCTTTCCCAATCTGATACTGGACAAAGGATAGTCAGGCAAGATCTGTTAAACCCCCCCCGTCTCTTATGCTGCCCCATCTTAGATGAACATCTGATCACACTGCACAATGTGTATTTCTCATATGAGTGGCATCTGGGAGAACACTCCCAATAAAGCCAACACCACCCAGCCTTTTTCTAACATCATCAGTACAGCAACAGTTTACTGTTGCCTATACTTTAGAAACACAGAACTTAAAATCAAGCCAGATGCCCATAAACATTAGAGCTACTGGCTTGATGGTATCCATAAAAAAACTTAAAAAGTAAAATGTCATGGGCATTCAGAAGCCATGTAGTTAAAAGACTGGTAGGTCCTTAAGGGATCATTTGTGTGTGTGTGTGTGTGTGTGTGTGTGTGTGTGTGTGTGTGTAGATATATATATATATATATATATATATACACACACACACACACACACACACACACACACACACACACACATATATATAAACACACACATACACACACACACACACACACACACACACACACATACATACATATATATATATAAACACACACACACACACACATACATACATATATATAAACACACACACACACACACATACATACATACATATATATAAACACACACACACACACACATACATACATACATATATATAAACACACACACACACACACACACACACACACACACATCATGGGCCTCCACTACAGGAGGTTATAGGTATTACACAGTGAAGATTCTAGCTTCTCTGCTCCTTTTTCGCAGTGCTTACTGAATGGCTTGTCGGTGTGACCTTTTTACCCTTTGGTTTGGAGGCTATATAGAGTGATGATCTTCTGAAAGCACAGTTAGCAATGTACCATTGTCTGGATCTTAGACAATTAAACAGTCACTTACATATATATATATATATATATATATCTGTGTGTATACATGAGTGTGCAATAATCTACTATGCATAACACAACTCTTTTTCCAATGAAAAACAGTTTGCAAAAAGTAACTAATGAAAATTATATAATCCATATTTAATATTATCAGTGAACTTCAGTTCATAACATCACTCTTATCCCCATATCTACAGATATTTACATATACACTGCCTAAGAGTCATTCCTCAGTCAACAATACATGCTACAATTTATGCTCCACCCAATCAAGTCAAAAAAAGTACTTCAAGAAAACAAGGAGCACAATGATTCGCATAATTTTATGAAATTAAAAGGGGTCACCTTCAAAATCTAAGGTACTGTTCATGAGTTCTCATTTGGAAATTCAAAATCTTTGATATCAGCTCAGCCACTTGTTTCAAATAGTTTAAACTCGGTAATAAAAAGGTTAGTACTCTGTCAAATAATCAGCCATAATATGTATCACCAATCTATCATATATAGAAAGAAGCACAAAATCAGCTTTCTCTAGCTTTAGTTTATCCATGAACTCCAGCAAATGAATTACTCTATCTGATAAACTCCTTCTCATTATAAGATATCTTGAGCTTCTGAACTAACAATAGTACCTTATTTTGTTCTGTAAGTAGAACTGTTTTTACAACTCAAAATGTGACATGAATAACCTCTGCAGTTCCTTCTCAAAAAGCAATCCTTAAATAAATATTTCTAGATAGCACAGAAAAAAAATTAAAAAAAAACTAAACTGACAGCTTCCAATTCCCAGGCCTGTCTCTTATCCACCAGATATCCCATCATTAGCTTCAACATAACATGATGTGTACATTTTGTGTGTGACATTTAATCCTTGTTACCTCAATAGTGAAAGACAGAAATATGGGGTTTACCTCATCCTCTGGTTTCCTAGATAATAGGTATAACATAGCTCATAAAATCACTTAAATTGTTTATATCTGAAGTTTATATAAACTATTTTATATTGAGATGCAATTTCTGTAAAACACGGTGTGTGTTCATGAGTAATACTGGTATTTATAATCTGAGCAAGCTTAACTCTGCATTGGTTAAATGATGATGCCCTGGAATTTATTCATGTGCAAATTACCACAAACAAAGTTGCACAGCATATCCTAGTAAGGTATAAACAGGTCACCCTTGTCCTTAGAATCTCAAAGCTCGTATCTATTCCTACTGGAGACACTACCATTAAAACAAATGCCCTATTCGTGGGAGGCTTTAACTACCCCTCCATAGACTGGGAAACCTGCACTGCCTCATACTTCACAGGCACAATGATTACTAGACTTTATTAACACACATACTCTTGACCAGATAGTGCACACATCCACCAGACGTTTAAACATACTGGGCCTGATACTCACCAATATGGGAGAGTGCTGCACCTCCTGTCATGCCCTCACTGGTAAGGTCGGACCACAAAACTGTCTCCTTCAAAACAAAAACCAAGTCAGCAACCAACAGACCCTGTAACAGGAACTATTCAAAGCAAATTGCATCCTATTAAGTGATAGTTTGTCATAATTTAATATCCCTCCCAACTCCTGAGTTCAAGGCAACATATGCAGAATTGCTCATAGGGACCCTGGTACAACCACATAAATGGCTGTATACAGGCTGTTGCACTTATTAGAAGTAAGCCCAAAGCAAACTCTAAAACCAAACCAAACTGGTGGAATCCTAACCTTTACAGAGTATATAACTAAAGGAAAAAAAGGCAGGGCTAAAATCAAGGAGACCTACTCCAATAATGATACCAGCTCTCTAATTAAACTAAATAGGAAATTAAAAGGACTAATTAAGTCCAACAAGGCCAATTACAAGGTCAAGATAGTCTCACAGGCTAAAAACAACCACAAGGCCTTCTATAGCTATGTCTGAAACCTCAAAGGCAGCACACATCACAGTGTGCCAAACTAGTGCTCAGTGGTGCCACCTTCACTGAGCAGAGTGACACAGCAAATTTGCTGGTTGACAAATTTAGCTCAAATTTCACTCCCCCCACCTCCCACTATGAAATACTTATTAGCATAACCCCCCATCAACTATTAACAGAAGCAGGTCCTGGTGGCACTCGCTAAGGATAAAAACCCGGGCACAATGGACCCTGATAGTATCCCGGGATACCTCCTAAACAGCTTGAAACATGACCTATCAGGACCACTTGTGTCACTTTTCAAATATAGCCTCAAAACAGGCTTTGTACAATAAGAATGGGGGACACAACAGTTATCTTACTTCACAAGGCTGGTCCATCAATTGACCCTAGAAACTATAGACCTATCAGTCTAACTAGTGTAATATGCAAAGCCATGGAATGAATTATCATGGAAATGATCAACAAAGATATAGGCAAACAAAGATATAGGCAAACTTCAAACAATGGAATCAGCTCAGTTTGGCTTTGTCATGGAAAGGTCATGCCTACTAAACCTGGTGTACATCTTTCAGAAAGTCACCAAAGCAATGTATGAGGAAAATGGTGCATACCACCTACCCGGACCTGGCTAAGGTATTCAATACAATATCTTACTCGGGTACAGGTGACAAACTCACTGAACTTGGCATAAACCCCTATATAACTCACTGGATTGCCATCAGGATCACAGACAGGCCCTGGAAGTCAGGATTGGTGAGACAATCTTCAGTAAGAGATCTGTCACCAGTGGGGTATCTCAGGGCACTGTGATGGGCCCACTCCAATTTGACATCTACTTTTCAAAGTTAAAGGCTGACATAAAGGGCCTTTGGCTGACCAAGATCCCAGATGACTGCAAACTGGGAGCTATCATGGATTCCCCCAGGACACAAACGTATTACAAGAAGATCTAACACTGACAGATGACTAGTGCCAAAGTCAAGGTCTAAAACTCAATGCCAAGAAATGCATTATAGTGCCTTTTGCGAAAACTGCCACCAAGGGTAATTATTCCATTGATACAACACCCTAGGAGTTGACCCAGTAGTCAGGAATATGGGAACAAATGTAGACAGTAATCTGGCCTTTGACCAACATCTGGCCAAGGTAGTAAGAAAACCATTCATTATCACCCAACTTATAAGTAAGGGCATGGCATCCAGGTCCAATGACGTCCCAGTGCCACTTTATTTGACCCTTATCAGACCCACAGTTGAGTATAATGCCCCCTTCAGCATTCCAGAGTATAAACACACTGTCCTATACGGATCACCTTAAAGCCCTACCTCTGTGCTCTGTTGCCTACAGGTTACTGACAGGCAATTTATGCCTGGCATACAAGACATCCTCAGATTCAGCTCTGATGGATCTTTTGCATGCCCACAAAATGAACAGAATCAGAAGCACTAGATACAAGGATTTAAATGTTGCTTGTGACATAAGACATGTTGATGAGACAGAAATGTGTCTCAGAAGCTCCCCATGCTCTGGAAAAGGCACCCCCATCCATGTGAAGCAGAGTCCGTATCTAACCCTGTTTAAGCATAACCTTGGACAGTGGATGGGAAATTGGAAATTCATCCTGGGTCTGGCCCCCATGTCTCTGATAGAGACAGACAGTAATTCCCAAACTAACATACCCCCCGGATAACCTCAAGAAACCTCCTAACTACCACAGCTCCTCCTAATAAATGCCCATGATAAATAGGGACAAAATTGGGTTGGATTGCATGGCTAAGCTTATAAAGGCTCTGGTGGTCATTCTCCTAGTATACACCTATGAACATATAAGCATAATCACTCAAGAAACAGTATGATAGCAGTGTATTTCACTTCCATTTAATCTGCATGCTGCAATTATTAATAAATGTCTAGTGAGCAGCCACCTCTGTACCCTGCACCCATACAGCTCATCCAAAGTCACTATCCAGACACTGCAAAAATCTCACACCTCCAAGTTAAACAGCCATACATCAACATTATGGCAACATGCTGCAAGGCCACTCCCTGGCAAGTCAAATGTACACTGTAGCCTGTGATCTTGAAAATATATAATGACAGCAGAAAACAGCCAAAATCAGTCATCACATACTACCATTAAGACAGTGTAAAAAGACCATTCAAATTTGTAACAGGAAAGCTGCTACTCTCCTCAGGAGTTGGGGTAGAGAAGATCAAGACTATAAGGATTACTTCCAATCCTGGGAATTTCTGTTGAAGAATAATGTCATCCTGTTAACATGGCATGTCAACTCAGTTCCACCTTCCCTTTTTTAATAGGTAGTCTCAAGTGATTCATTACTAAAAATGTGTATAATGTTCCTACTTCATTTTTGTGCATCTGGATTTATGATCACAGACCCAAACCTTGATGAATCAAACTTCATTTTTTGCTTTTGAATTACAAACGTTTTAACTTACACCTAATTACCCCTACCATGAGCTGTTCAGAGCCTGTTAATACTCTTCTTTCTCCATCCTTTGATGGAACAAAAAGAAAATAACAACTAGAGACCTTCCTAACCCTTTGTTTAAAAAAAAAAAAAAAAAAAAAAAACTTCCTGCATAACAACATTTGGAAAACAGAGAGGTAAGCCCATTTGCAGCTGATCTAGAAGGGTTACGCACAGTGAACATTTGACTCTTTTCTAAATAAATTCTATTGCATAACCTTAGGAAAGTAGCTCTGTTATTAACCTGCCTGATGTTACCCGTTCCTAATGATTTGCAAAGGTAGAAAGGTTTCATTCCAAAGGTAAAGATGGAAAAAGAGTTAATGAATTGTTTAAAATGAGGAATAGACATTTCAATACATGGGCTCCGCTTTCCCTGTAAAAAATTGTGCTTTAGAAGTTGAAATCCTGAGATTTAACTGTCCAATTTATTTTCAAATTCTGATACCATCAGCAACAGACAGCATTTGCAGTAGATTATTCTTTAAATTAACATCAGTTATATAAAGAGTAAATCTTATAGTGTGTTGAAAGAGTAAGAATCTGGTAGATTACTGCCAGTAAGTTAACATTGTGATAAATATTTCATAAAACATCGGAAACATGAGCGCAAAGAATGCAGTCATAATCTGTTTAGAAACTGATGGCTATTTATAACCCACAAAAGGAGTCTAACTGTGAACATAAATAACACCACCTGCCCTGAATAAGATTTAAATACTCTACACACTTAAACGTACCTCCAGGTACATTTTTATGCGTGAACATGAAAGAAACAATGGGTATCTAATCAGGGAACTTCATATCACCAAGAAAAACTAGAGATATACCTAAAAATATTTTCTTATGATTCCGCCATGAATTAAAGCATGATAACATAAGATATATCACTTAAGTCAATAAGAAACAAATAAATTATCATTTATTTGACATTTGTTGACCGGGACAGTCTGACTGAGCAATAGCCCTTTTTCATCTGAGGCCTGGGGAGAAATGATCATTTCTCTTATTTGCTCATATAAACCAAATAATAAGCATACAACAGACTGAGAAGTAGTAACTCTAATGCCTAACAGAAGGATGGCCAGAAACATTTTTAACAAGGAAACAGTCTTTACATTTCTTTTGGAAAAGAAGATATGGCAGGAAACTGGGAAAGATGTAATTCAGTACAGTGAAAAGTTTAAAAATTCAAAAATTATTTAATATTGCCCAGGTCTTTCAGGAACAGCTAATAAACTATCATAATATCACTGAAACTGTCTTGCACGTCTTCAATTCAACCAAATTAGCAAAAATATGCATGGGACACTTGGTGGAAAAAAAACTCTTTTCCTAAACTATACAGCACTACTATAGGAAACATCAACATACTACCTGAAGGAGTTAAACAAAACAATAGGCATCCTAATCCATCACTACATTCCTTGTAGACATCTTTGAACAAACATATGTAACAACAAATGAAAGTATTTATTTGTTTACATTGGTTGACTGAGAATGTTCAAATGAACAGTAGTACCCTTTTAGTGCAGCTCCAGGAAATTGTTCCAAAACAACAACTGGACAGACTTCAATGCACTTAGAAAGAATTATTACGTAGTTAATAAACATATATGATTAAAAAGGGAATGAAAAAACAGAAGAAATACAAAAATTAATCAGAAACACACAACAGAGAGATTAGCAAAAGAAAGCATAGATTAATAGATGTTGTTATACAAAGTACAATTAAAGATAAGCTCAGAAATGCAAGAGAGACAGGTAAAAGAAAACTTCAGAAAAAAAGATGAACCAACATCCGTATCTGTCAATGTAAATCAAGGTTTCTATACTGTTATTCGTTAACAAGTACAGACATCACAACAGTAGTAAGATTGAGAATTCTAATTAGAATATTTATTTGTAAGCAAATAATTTTCACAATTCCATAATGACATGTATGATTAGTATAGAGAGGATAGTCTTTTAAAGTGATTTTGGAATATTTACCTGGAAGAAATTTGCCACACTGGAAATAAAAGTCAGTTGCATAATTTGCCAACAAGAACACACAACAATGTATGTCTGTGTGTGTGTGTGTCTCTGTGTGCATGTATGTGTGTATATGTATATATATATATATATATATATATATATATATATATATATATATATATATGTACACACACACACGCACGCACACACACACACACACGCACGCACGCACGCACACACACACACACACACACACACACACACACACGTTTAGGGAGTGTGGGGGTCTTGCTCACCTGCAAAAAGAAGTTTAAAGGAGAAGAGTGATTTTCGAGATTCACTCCTCTCCTGTGTTTTCGGTCTTTTTTTTTTTTTTGGCTTATCTGCATTTCAAGTGCCAATATTTCAAATAGGGTGCCAAAATGGGATTAAATGAAGAAATAGAAGAAGCAGCTTCAGCATAATTAGTAATTATATTTCTATACAAACACTTGTCAATGCTCCATTAAATTTCAATATTATCTCCTTTGGCAAAACATTATGATGCTGCACTCAGAAACAGTAAAACACTTTTGCAGACAAAATAAAAAAAATAAAGAACTCTTGTCTCTGAAAAAAATGTTCTTTTTCCATGACACTTCTTAACTTTACTGCAGAAAACTTACACAATGTAGGCAAAGAATGTAATTAATGAAAACTAGCTATCACATTAGGAAACTGTGCTACAGTGTAATCACTGAAACAGTTAAAATCAATTCACTTAACCTGACAGTGCTTCCAGCCTACCCCAAAAAAGGGGATACTTGTGCCCAGTGGGCTTAACAAAGAAACAGAAAAAACTGTGCTGCAAAGATTTTTCAATTACCCCCCCCCCCCCCCCCATAAATCAAGGATATATGACTTCTAAATGTCTCTCAAGGATATATGACTTCTAAATGTCTCTATTTAATACAATCAAGTCTAGGGGTGCTGCACTTAATGCAAATGCAGATTCCTCCTACAGCCCATGGAGACCTCTGTCAAATGTTTTTTTCTGACAAACTTTCCATTAAAGCACAGGCAGTCATTACATGATATAACTACTCCCTACCCCAGAAAAATCCTAAAAAAATAAAATGGACACAATAAATGTTTAAAATAAAGACTGCTACAGAAGCATCTGTATTTTTCTTTAAAAATACTATTGAGAAATCACAGAATTCTGTGATAGGACACTTTGGGCACTTTCTGTTTGAGGATTGGCTGTAATAAAATTCTATACAAATGTGACCTGTCTGGCAAGCACGTTGGCTAATGACAGCAAGAACAACAGTGATGAGCATCTAGGATAAAGAGGATCAATCATTATGAGAATTAAGTTGCATTACACTATTCATATTATTTCTTACAGCAGATATAAAACATGGAAAAGAACCCTAAGCAGTAAGCATTATCACGAGGAAAATCTAAAAGTAGCAGCCATAAAGGAAATATATATATATATATAATATGGTGCCCAATATAAAAAAGCCTGTAGCCCCAAAAATATCTCTCAAGGACTTATTAGGTGAGAAAGCTAATGATGTGCCCATAGCTCTGAGTGAGCCTTAAATGACCCTTGTAAGGGTTTATCACACTATAGTACAAATAAGTGATGCAGGTTTTATCCGTTTCATGAACCATTGTTTAGTTAACTTGCAGCCCTCTTTCTCTTTTGAAAAGATAAGTAAAGGTTGATATCTTCAATGTGTTCTAATTTTCTCTGCATTATACCAGCACAGTCTCCAGACATCTAGTGAGGAAAGTTTTGAGGAAAACCTAACCTAGCAAAATTCAGTCTATACATCTGAAATATTTTATATCAAATATGAATTGTGAACTATGTTAATTTTTCAGTGAGCTGTGTATACATTAGGTTAGATATTAATGTTAGACAAGATAATTGCAGACAAGGAGATAATATGTCTAATTTTATATACTAATATAGAGTGCACAATGCATTGTTGCTTTATTGTGATACACAATGAAGAGCTATGAGATGGGTTAAAGTAAATTTTTCTACACTAAACCGAAGATGATTTTATATAGTATGAGTAAAAGCTTCAGTTTAGTGAAGAAAAAATTTAGTTTCATCCATATCTTTGAAGGGAAAGATGTGGATTTTATAACATGTTCCAAAGAAATGTCTGTGATTTATGTTTCAAATCAACAGAGTGAATATTCCAAAAATGATAAGTCTACATTTGCTGGCTTGGACAAAGAATTAGTGTTTTGCTGGCTATAATCATGAACCTTAATGTGTTTAACCCATCTCATAGTCCGTTACTGTATAAGAATCACCCTAAGCAAAAAAACACTCCAAATCTACCACTCTAAACCAAAGCAGCAACAGAAATATGTTAGGGACAGGCTACTGTATTATTAGGCATAATGACTCATCACTTACAAGGTTGGAAAAGCAGAGGGTTACTATGAGTTGTCTTTCAAGCACCTGGATTTCTAATGTTACAAGTGCCCTAAGGACACTAACTCTTGACAAACATGACAACAGCACTGTTATGGTACATGAGGGAATGAACACCATGAGATGTTCAGCCCTGAAGACCGTGCCTAAAGTCAGGTCGGAGCTTTAAACACATGTTACAAATGGAGCTGAGACACTCCTGACTGGAATCCTTCCTTTCTTCACCTGTAATGATGCATAGATACAAAGAAAAGATAACTGGTTTCAATATTTGGTTAAATAGCTGGTGACATTCTAGGGGGATCCAGTATTTGTCAGCAGGGGACAAAATTCTCTACAGTCCAAATTGCTTCTCCATGGATGATCTGCATCCCTTACTCCAAGGCCTTCATATACTGGCTAAAGCTTTTGCTGCCTCCACATGGCCTTTTTTAGATACAGTCCAGTTGATGGACATTCCAACATAACTACCACATCAGTCCCAAAACTGGATCACATTCAGGTGGCTCTCCTCAACACCAGATGTTTAAACAACAAATTGCCTGATCTTGAGGCAATCCTACATTAGGAAAAGCACCGACATCAAAATAGTTGCTATAAATTGGTTTACATTTATACACAGCACTCTCTCTGTACCTGAGTTTTGCACTCTTCCTATCTTGAGACCCAAAGACCACTATGGCATTCTCTCCATATTTGTCAAAGGACATGCAACAACCAAGCAGATCTCTTGGGAGCTACAAACTGCACTCATTCAACTACAAATACATATCACTCAGGATAGGATTCATTATCAATGAATATCGTTCTTTGTCCCCTGGTGACCACATAAGATTCCTCAGTATTCCAAATGCTGTCCATATTCTCAACAACTGCATTATTTTGGATAACATTACCTACCCTTCCATAAATTGGGACACTCATGTATGCAATGTAGGATATGCTCCAAAATTCCTAGATTTAACAAAGAGAAACTCCCTTGAATAGTTGGTAAATATACTTAACAGAGGACAGAAAGCTCTTTTTTTAAACAAGAAACATCTTTATTGAATTATCATGTATGACATAGGCATATAAATGAAAAACTATATTAACATATTTTCACTTGTAAATGTTATATATCACTTACAAACTTCTCGACAGCCATCAGTCAAATATTGTATAGTTCAGTCAAGTCCTGCCTTCCCTTAAACATCAATCCTCCTCCAAAACATTAGTCTGTATGCATTGTTCCCACAATCCTCATTTTTCCTATGTAGTTTGCTTCTACCCTTTTTTAAAGATCCCACTTCCAGTTCTTTTATCTCCCTTACTATATTCACTACTTCTATTATGGTTGGTTTAGACTTAGATTTCCATTTTCTAGTAATTGCCTTTTTGGCAGTCACCAGAATTAAACTCAGCAAAGCCTAGCTATGCTAGGCATTTCTGATTCTGTATGCCAGCTCAAAAAAATTATTTCTTCAGTTACACCAATTTGCCAGCAGTTTTTTGACAAGGTAGTCTGCAGAGAATGTTTAAAGTCAGCCAAATTATTATACTTCCCCAAAATATGCTCCCAATTACCTCCTTCTTCTTCATCACACCTGCACACATGACTGGCATCAATATTACCCATTTAGTAACTCCTTTACTGACCACAAACTTTTGATCATCTCTTTTAAACTTCCAAAAGTCCTTGCAATACCTCACACTGATTTTTGAGAATACATACATGCCACCCTCAACCTTCTCTATGATTAAATATCAATCATCATTTATGATTGCATCACCCCTCCGACCTTGACAGAGCTGCAAGCTTCAATAAGGAATTCTGCCCCCACCCCATTAAGAAAACTGGAAAGAGTTAGCAGTCTCTACCAAAGCCAATTATCAGATTACATTCAAAAATAAACCACCATGGTTGTCCATTACCATAAATATACTCTACAATAAAGAAAAAAATACATAGCAGATTCAAAGCACATCTTCTCAAGAGAAATACTAATAGCGTTTTTAAATAAAAAAAAATGAAAGACACTATGACATCCACTAAAGGGGGAGGGGCATTAACTTAGGCTGACCTCTGAAAGCAAAGTTAATCATAAATCATTCTTTAGCTGTTTTAGAAAACTAAGAAACAGCACCATACATTGCTCTTAACTTATTCATAATGATGCCTCTTATTCTGACCCAACCAACAGACATTGCCAAAAAAAACTCAATACCAATATCAGCTTTACTCCATAGACTTCAATCCAAAGCCCTGAAATACCTGAATCCCTTACTTCCCCAATTAACTCTAAAGATTATTTACTGAAAGTGCTAATCAAGACCAAATATTCTTTCTCAATGGAACCTGACAGTATATCTGGTCACCTAATTAATAGTGCTAAAACATGCCGCCCTTATAGACCCACTCCTAATAATGTTTAACCTAAGTTTAGCTACTGGCTTCATCCCAAATGAGTGGTGCATTGTAGCTGCAATGCCCTTCCATAAGGATGTCCTTACAACTGATCCAGGGAATTACAGACTTAACAATCTTACAGACCTCATCTGTAAAACCTTGGAATGTATTATAACTGACCTCATAAACTGTATTATCAAGAATCCTATTTGACATGCCACCCAACAGTTTGGCTTTGTGAAGGGTAGATACTGTTTACTGAATCTAGCAAACTTCTTCCTTACAGTTACAGAGGCTGCAGACAGTAGTCATGCAGAGCAGATGGCATACCTTGGCCTAACCAAGGCCTTCAACAGCATTCCCCATGATGACATCAAAGAGAAGCTAAAAGCTTTAAAAATCAAACCATATAAGGTGAGGTGGACAGCAATCTGTCTGAAATACAGAGCCCATACAGTGCAAGTTATACCTGCCTCATCACAAAGTATGAAAGTGGCTATTGGTGTCCGTTAGGGCTTGGTGCTGCAAACACTTCCTTCTGGCCTTTACTTAACAGATCTCCAAGCAGACAGCCAAGACCTCTGACCAACAAAGTTTACAAATGACTGAAGTCATCCTCTTGACACCCAAGCCCTCAAAAATGAACTCTCACTAGTAAACTTTTAATGTTCTAAAAAGAGGCTGAAACTAAATTCTAAAAAGTGCAGTATCACCACATTTGGTACATACCTCCTTTCCTCATCACAATGCATTGGCAACATGCCACTACAAAATGAAAAAGCAGTCAGGGACCTAAGAATATGGGTTGATAATGCCCTCTTTTGAGCATCGTGTGACAATGATTGTCAGGAAATCCTTTTATTTACCCAGCTAACTGACAAAGGAACATCATCAAGGTCTAAGGAGGAAATCAGTCTTTTATACTTTCAGACCAGTTATCAAGTACAATGTCCCCTTTGGAATGTACCTCATTAAACATAGAAAACAATCAGTAAACCCCAAATGTTCCTAACCAAAAAAGATTACACAGGATTAAATTCCCTGAACTATCAGGAGAGTCTAAAAGCTCTATCTCTTTATTCAGGGTGTTACCAAGTTTTGAGGGGAGACCTCTTTCTCACTTACCATGTAAAAAGAGACTCTGTTTCCCTGGACCTCCTGTATCGCTGCAAGTCCAAGTCTAATGGCTCAACCAATACTACAATTAAGGGACCCAAATCTTTACCAACAGATAAATAAATCACAGTGGAGGGAGTAGTTTATAGCCCAATGCTTCTCAAGCTTCTGTAATAAAGTTTCCCTGCATGTTAAGCAGTGCAACTTACAACCTTCCTTTAAACATAACGGTTTTGTGTCAATTTGTTGAAATTAATTTTAAACATGTTCACCATTTTTAGGGAGGCAAGTCCCCTCTCTCTCGCACCCTCCAAATGGGAGAAAACCCCCTTATAACCTCTGAACTTATATATACCAACGCCAAGATTTCCCAACAATGGGGAAAAAAACAAACTCCACTGTCGGTGAAAGTAGTTCCACTAAATATGCTTCAGTACTTTCATGTTTGCCAAAACTAACTTCATCAATCTGATATGCTCCTAAATATAACATGCCTGCAATTAACATAAAAACACTATTAGAAAATGTAAGACAGAGTATCAACATAAGGCTGCTACACATTCTAAAGGAAACTATAAATCTCTCTTCAGTTATATAAGAAAATTAAAGAATAATGTCCAACAAAACATTAAGTGCATCCACAGTAATATCACATATACTGAACTCAAGGATGTAAAATTTATAACTAATATATCAAATTTAGTTCTAACTTTACCCCTTTTACTCACATTGGTCCACCACTAATCCTGAGAATGTACTTTGCTCCTGAAATCACCTTGGAACAGGTCTTAGATTTACTGGCAAAAGCTAAAAATAATACTCCCATAGGGGTTTACAATATGCTCATCAGTGCCAAGTATGAACTATCTATTAATCTGCTCAACATCAGCCTATCTACAGGATTTGTTTCTGATGCCTGGAGAATAGCCACTGTAACTCCCTAGACAAGGATGGCACCTCTAACGACTCAAGTAATTTTATACCAATCAGTCTCACTGACCTTACACGTAAGGCCATGGAACGTATCATAGTAGAACTATTTATGCAGATATAGGCAAGTTAACTGATCTAGATCCCAATTTGTTTCACTTTGTGAAGGGCAGATCCTGTCTTGTGTGCCTATTATGATTGTTTGAAAAGGTTACAAGGGCTATGGACAGTGGTCGCTCAGTGCACACTGTTTATTTCGGCCTGGTCAAGGCTTATAATACTATACCCCACACTGGTATTATTGAACAATTAGTCAAGCTTAACGTAAACCCCATACATTGTTCACACTGGCGATCCGACAGATCTCAAACTGTGAAAGTTGCTGGTTGCCTCTCTGAATGTAAAACTGCAACCAGTGTGGTGCCATAGGGATTAATTCTGGGCTCTCTCCTATTTGGCATTTATTTTACAGACATTCAAGTCAATATCCCAGATATGTGGTTGACTAAGCTTGCTGATACCTGCAAGCTGGGCACTGATATCTGCTCATCCACTGACACAAAACAGCTCCATCAAGGGCTGGAATATGCACAGACATGATATATCAAAAATGATCTCAAGCTAAATGAAAAAAAAAAAGTGCAGCATACTAGCATTTGGCAGAAAAGTTGTTCCCACCTGATATGTTATAAATGGTACTCCTCTTCACTCAGGTACAGTCATAAGAGACTTAAGTACTTAGGTGGATAATTCTTTCTCTCTCTCCCCCTCTCTCGTTTGATCATTGTGTTTCTACCATAGTCAGGAATTCCTTCTATCTGACACAATTAATATCTAAGGAAATATCTTCAAGATCCAAAGAAATCATTCTCCCACTGCACTTTTTCCTCATCAAACTGATCATTGAACCCAGTGGTCCCTTGGGTATGTACAAATGCAAGATTACTGCTCAAATGAAAAGACCTCAAAGATTTCTAACCAAGAAAACTAAGGGTCTTATATCAGTCAACTACTCTGACAGATTAACACAATTCTCCTTATACTCAGTAACTTACAGGATGCTGAGAGATGACCTGTGTCTTGATTTTTAGTCATGAAAGACTCTGTACTTTTTAACATTGTATTTCCTCACAAAACTAGTGGCTTTACAAACACTCTCACTAAAGACCCAAATCTACACCGACAAATAAACAACACTCACTGGATGGAGAGGTTTCCAACTCAACATATTCCTAGCCTAAGGAACTAGTTACCAGTACAGGTAAACTAAAGTACTACTTTGGCTATGTTTAAGGCTAATCTTGATGACTGGATGGGTAGATACAAACTGACACCAAGATTACAATATACATCCCTGCTCAGCTTTGGAGGTTAGCACCATTAAGTGCTTGAAAATGGCGAAAAGAACTTTTAGTTTTGTCTGCTTAATGGTCTATATGGCTGGCCATCTTATGGTCCCAGCACTCACTTGCCTAGTATGTTCCTATATTCCTAAATGACTGGATGGATATTCCCAAATTTCTGCTGTGACTGAATAACACAGCCCTCCTTGGAGAAAGAGGGTGTGGCTAGAGGGAGGGTGTAAGGCAAGGTGTAAATGGTCATAATACTCAATGGCTTTAAAATATCTATGAAATTATAATTTATCTGGCACTACCACTTTGAGAACAGGTTCCAATCACGTCATCGAACTTTTACAAGTTCAGACCACATATGGTCGAGACCATATTTTCGAATCTGTAAAAGTTCGAGCATGTGAATGGAAATCTCCATAGGTGGAGGTTTCCATTCTATTCAATGCGGTGTGATCTTGGAGTTGGTATATTTAAGTAGCGGGGGGTGAGGGGGTTCAGGGGCACCTGCTCCCTGCTTACAACAGTTTATTTTGTTGTCCGTTGTGTTTTTTTTTTTTTTTTTTTAGAGGTAGTCGAAGTTACGTAACTTCAAACATAATGGTTTGACCATTAGGTGTTCGAAGTTACATAACTTCGACTATGTGATATAGACCCTTTGAGAACACCTCACTTTTCAGTGTTTGCTCTGAGAAAGCCTTCAACTAACTTGCTCTGGAAGTGTGGAACTCACTACAACTAGATTTGAGAATCCTTTCTACTGTCCTTCTCATCAGGGAAACCTTACTTTAATACGTTCTTGAGTGTACTCCATGCAAATGTTTCCAAGCTGACATCAAATATCCCACTAGTTCCTCAGTTAGCACTCTATATTCCATATTTTTTGTGTTTCTGTATGTTGGCAAATATTTGCAAAATACTAAATGTTTTGGCATTTTTACAAACATTTGTCAAACCAGCCCTTACATAAACGTGTATACTTGTATGTTCTATCTGACTTTGCCTTTGGCACTGGCCTTGACCAAAAACAGTTTTAGACCACCATCTACTAATCAGTTGTCAAATGACAGAAAAATGGATACACAGCTAGACAGACAAACAGATAAATCTCTGTTTTCATTTGCATTCCTTCATAAAATACATTCCTATTTTATTTATTTTATTTTAGAATCCTTTCTACTGTCCTTCTCATAAACCAAACCTTACTTTAATACCTTGTGTGGGAGGTTGGCATAATGGTTAAGGTGTTTACCATTACAAACAAAGTACAGGGTTTGATTCTCACATGCAATAATTGGCTGGACTTAAAACAGCCCACAAAGGCAGTTAGACTAGTCAGAATGCCGACTTCCGAATGGTCGACAGCCCAACTTGAGTGGAACAGGAAATCCACTCTTGTGAACACTGTAGTGTGATCTTGGAGTTGGTATACTTAAGTTATGGGGGGCATGGGGGGGTGAAGCCCCCCTACAAGAATGTGAAATGTGAAGGTAAGCGTTTTAGATTTTTTATTTGTAGTGTATGTTTTGTTTTAGTGGTAAGGGTTTAGTGCAAATGGTGGGCAGAGTGTGAGTGAGGGGAACTAGGTAGTTTTATGTTGAGTGTTGTTTTCTTTTGCATGTTGCTTGTGTGTGTTGTGTGTATGTTTTATGGTGGTGTGTGGGGGTTTTGAAGTGTCGGTATTGTGTGTGTCAGGTATGTGCGGTTTCAGTGTTGTGACATGTTGGTGTTTTGCATGTCGGTTATGTGGGATGTCGGGTAAGTGAAGGAAACCCATTTCTTTATAGTCACAGCTGCTTGGGCTTAAAATTTTTTTCGCCGTTTTGTAGACAAAAGTTGGGCAACTATGCTGTTTTAAAATTTACAGCAACCAGAGATCTGGTTTGTTTTCTCCACTTTGTGGAGATGAGGATGCAGTAACTTCTGCTGCTCAGAATGAAGTTTCTGTTGACTGGAGTTTTTTCTGTTGGAAATGGTTGATTTACAACATGCTCGCTGATTGATCTGTCCAATCAGGGGGCATGTTTTTGAATACTAGATAAGGACTTTTTCTATAATTATTAATGTATTAAACTTCAATGATTACTATATACTGTGATAAAAAGCATGTTTCAAGACATGATTTAGGTGCAGCATCAGAAAAAAAAACTTGCAAAGATGGGAGTATGATACTGTGACAGAAATAAAAGACTATGGTATTACAGTTAGGCTGCCCAGTGTCAGAATATGGACTATTATCAGCATTTTATAAGAGCAGCTAGGCACAGAAATGCAGACAGAAACATATAAGCATGAGCAGCAGAGTGGCTTCTTGGTATGATCTCTGCCTCACAGCCTCATTCATTCTTGACCTCCTGTCACTTTCCAGTTTCCTCCCCATGTGTATGTATGTACAAACACACACACACACACACACACACACACACACACACACACACACACACACACACACACACACACACACACACACATGCCTGCATTTACGCTTGCTGTTGTGTTCAAGGCTAGGTCATGCCTAAAAGGGGTCCAGGGAGAAGGCTACTTATATGCTGACAAATAAATAAATAAAGCACACATACAAATAAATAAAATAGATATTAAAACATGCATTCCAACTGAAGCAAGAAAAATATTGATATGACAGGCAATGGAAGTGGGATAAGGCAAACATAAAAGGAAGGAGCATTTTAACAAAGGGACGTGTACATAAGGTAAGGAGGAAGCAAAAGAATTCTGAAAGTCACAAGCATTACAAGAGGTACCCTCATGCAAAAGCAATAAATGGTCACATATTAAGTAGTGTTCTTTTTCTAATGCTTTTAATCCCAGAGTTTGTCGCACTGACATCTTACATTTTTGAACTTTTAAAAAATGTATTCAGTACGGCCAAATGCAGAACAAAAAAATCCAAGGTCATTCTTTTCTTGGAACAAAGACCTTTAATACAATAATTTTTCTTTCAAAACATGAGGGACCTGTTCTATTATTCCTTTACTGAAGAAGTTAGATAAGATTGGGTGTGTCCGATGTTGGTGGCTTGAATGGATATTAAGAATTCTAGAGAGCAATGGGGGATTCCAGTGAAGCAGTGAAGTCTGGGCTAATTTTCTATGATATCCACAACCCAGATATTAGATGTTACTGTCCTCCAAAGGGGTAGGAAACAGAAAGTGTGCTTGAGAGGTTTGGAGAAGGCCGAGAATGGGAGAAGGGAGCGAAAGGTAGTCAGAAACTGAAAACTATGACTGAAAAAGAAGTTGGTGAACTTCAGAGGAATAAATATTCAATAATAAGAATATAAAACAGTTATATAAGTGCTGTATTAAAGGAGGATGATTGGAAAGCTGTACAAGTCATAGGAGGTGGAAGCACAGCCTTGTGAGCTAAATGAACACTGCCAAGGCTGCAGTCAGAGCTCCGCTTACTTATACCCTGAAGCCAGCCTACTTGTGTCAATGTCTTAAAAACCTTGAACTTCAACTTCATTTCTGAGTGATTATTTTCTGAATTTTTATACAAAGATTAAATTAAAAACAGAAATATAAGCAATATATAAAATGGAATACAGCCATATCCAAATGTCATCAATACCAAACCAATTCAAAAGAAAACATTATACCAGAAAATATAAATGCATAAATATCCAGAAAGATCTTTCAAGGCTCAAAAACAGTTCAGCAATAATTTTAACAAACAGTCTGAACTATTAGAGGAAACACAAACCGTGTCGGCAGCAAAGTACAAAAACAAACTTTGGTGAGTCTGACCACCTTCAGTTTCAGCCTGTGATATTTCAGCCTAACAACTACAATGCCATTTACAAACTTAAACCCATAAATGCATGCAGACTGATGAATATATTGGAAAAAGGTATACGCAAAGTTCCAGGGTTAAATATATTACCATAAACAAGCCCAGAGATATTTCAATGCATGAAGTTCAAAGTTAAGGACATTCTGGCAAATATTCACACACTGATGCATTTGGTCCAGATAGTCTCAAATGGCTGACAAAATGTACAATAAATTGCTTCCTAGGTGAAAAAGTTAAATAAGCCAGAGCCAACCACAGCCACAAACAACCCGCAAACATTCCTGGACTCCAGATATGTGAACTTGTGAACTAGATACTTTCAAAGTCACACAAAATTAGAAAAAAATAATTAAAGCAATAAACAAGTAAAACAAAAGAAAAAAAGAGAAAATAAACTGTTGCGTTCTAAAATTTTCCTCTCTCTCTCTCACACACACACTCAAATATATTTATATCCACACATCTAAAAGGTAAAATGTCAAACACCAACTGATTAAACACAACTAGCTGATCAGCTGTTTATTAAAAAAAACAAAAAAACAAAAGAAAACATATTTCTAACAGTGACACCCCCCACACCTCACTAACTATATATATATATATATATATATATATATATATATATATATATATATATATATATATATATATATATACACCAATTCTGAGATTGTAGTACAGTGGAGAAAAGGTAAATTCCTCAGTCAACAATGTACCACAATCCCATACAGAAGAAAAACCCCAGTATATTTGATAAGATGACTTCTGACCATCTGTACTAGCATTGTTTCCTTTTGGCAACATAAATTTTCTTTGAATTATAGTTAACTCATACACACACACACACACACACACACACACACACACACACACACACATATATATATATATATATATACACACACACACATACACAGACACACATATTATCAATATATATGTACACAACTAATTAGAAATTAAAATTCATTTCTAATTAGTTCAGTCTTGATTTTGCTCTGTTTAAAGAAAGTACAGATGTGTAAGAACTTGACATAACAGTAGATGTTAGAATAGATCACTGCTGCAGTACTGCTAACTAATGGAATGCATCCCATAATAAACTTCAGACAAAGTGAAGGAAAAAGCAGCTGAAGCCAACAAACTCCACCAAGCAATGGACACGACTAACTGCATAATTTTACTAAAATGAGAATTTTATTTTAGCTCTTTCATCCACAAGGTAATTAAGCAATGGACTTCATCAGAAAAAAAGTGCTTTGTTAAAAATACACCTTTTTATAAAATAAAACTCATCATGTCACACTATCACATGATAAAATCATCTTAAAAATTCCAGGTTTTTAAGGTTTAAACCTGGCAAACAGCATTTAGTTCTAACTGCCATTTCAACTTCTTTTCTTCCAATGGTGCAGCAAAATATGCTCCTCTTACATCAGACATAACATTATCAAGAACAAAAAAGACAAAATTCTTAAAGTCTCCCCATGTTACACCATGTCTGTACAATGTATTATTAGTATCCTTATTAATAGCATACTGTTGTTCCTATATCATTTTAGTCAAAGCCATTGTAATTTTTCCAAAATAAAATAGTTACAAAGTGTGCATATCACAACATAATCCACACACTTACTCAAACAATTACAATTCTGCTGCTTGTGTATCTCTGCTACCTTTAAACTACAACAAAAAGAAAAAAAAAAAACAAAAAATCTTGCTTTTTTCCCACTTTCTGAAAGTTAAGAAAGTTCAGTTACAGATTTGCTGTTCTGAACTGTTTGGAAGTTTCTAGAAGGCCAGTGCTTGCTTGGGCTAAAGGGAAGTCTCTGTATTCACCAGTGGGAGTGGTTAACACTGAACAGCCTGCCTGTCCCTGGAGGAGTGGTTACTACCTAGAAGCTGTAGTTTTATTGGCCATTTTGGGTCAATTCTAAACTCCTTGATCTGTCTCTCTTAAAACCAGGCTGCCTCATGGTTTTGGCGTCTTTTCAGGCTTGCTAGTTGTTGCTGAAGCACCTACCATGGGTAGAAAACGCTGAGAGAAGAAAAGGAGCCACTTTTGTGATTTTAAGTATTTTCTTCTGATTTTTTGTTAAGTTTTACTGCTTTGCCGCCTACTTGTTGGCATTTTCCAGCTTGCTAAAGTTTATATCTGTAACAGTAACAGTACTTGGAACATATCTAGAGCCTGTTTACTGCATTTACTGTGTTGCACTTAATTTAAAATCGTTTTTTTCTCTAAAAACTGCATTTTACCTGATTTTGACCTAGCACTCAAGTGTGGGGTCATTTATTGCACTGTTGTGATTATTTTGCTGCTTGTGTATCTCTGCTACCTTTAAACTACAACAAAAAGAAAAAGAAAAACAAAAACAAAAAATCTTGCTTTTTTCCCACTTTCTGAAAGTTAAGAAAGTTCAGTTACAGATTTGCTGTTCTGAAATGTTTGGAAGTTACTAGAAGGCCAGTGCTTGCTTGGGCTAAAGGAAAGTCTCTGTGTTCACCAGTGGGAGTGGTTAACACAGAACAGCCTGTCTGTCCCTGGAGGAGTGGTTACTACCTAGAAGCTGTAGTTTTATTGGCCATTTTGGGTCAATTCTAAACTCCTTGATCTGTCTCTCTTAAAACCAGGCTGCCTCGTGGTTTTGGTGTCTTTTCAGCCTTGCTAGTTGTTGCTGAAGCAACTACCAAGGGGAGAAAACGCTGAGGGAAGAAAAGGAGCCAATTTTGTGATTTTAAGTATTTTCTTCTGATTTTTTTGTTAAGTTTTACTGCTTTGCCGCCTACTTTTTGGCATGTTCCGGCTTGCTAAAATTTATATCTGTAACAGTAACAGTACTTGGAACACATCTAGAGCCTGTTTACTGCATTTCCTGTGTTGCACTTAATTTAAAATCGTTTTTTCTCTAAAAACTGCATCTTACCTGATTTTGGCCTAGCACTAAAGTGTGGGGTCATTTATTGCACTGTTGTGATTATTTTGCTGCTTGTGTATCTCTGCTACCTTTAAACTACAACAAAAAGAAAAAAAAAACAAAAAAATCTTGCTTTTTTCCCACTTACTGAAAGTTAAGAAAGTTCAGTTACAGATTTGCTGTTCTGAACTGTTTGTAAGTTTCTAGAAGGCTAGTGCTTGCTTGGGTTAAAGGGAAGTATCTGTGTTCACCAGTGGGAGTGGTTAACACTGAACAGCCTGCCTGTCCCTGGAGGAGTGGTTACTACCTAGAAGCTGTAGTTTTATTGGCCATTTTGGGTCAATTCTAAACTCCTTGATAAAACCAGGCTGCCTCATGGTCTTGGCGTCTTTTCAGCCTTGCTAGTTGTTGCTGAAGCACCTACCAAGGGGAGAAAACGCTGAGAGAAGAAAAGGAGCCAATTTTGTGATTTTAAGTATTTTCTTCTGATTTTTTGTTAAGTTTTACTGCTTTGCTGCCTACTTTTTGGCATTTTCCGGCTTGCTAAAGTTTATATCTGTAACAGTACTTGGAACACATCTAGAGCCTGTTTACTGCATTTCCTGTGTTGCACTTAATTTAAAATAGTTTTTTTCTCTAAAAACTGCATTTTACCTGATTTTGGCCTAGCACTCAAGTGTGGGGTCATTTATTGCACTGGTGTGATTATTCTGCTGCTTGTGTATCTCTGCTACCTTTAAACTACAACAAAAAGAAAAAAAAAAACAAAAAAACTTGCTTTTTTCCCACTTTCTGAAAGTTAAGAAAGTTCAGTTACAGATTTGCTGTTCTGAACTGTTTGGAAGTATCTAGAAGGCCAGTGCTTGCCTGGGCTAGAGGGAAGTCTCTGTGTTCACCAGTGGGAGTGGTTAACACTGAACAGCCTGCCTGTCCCTGGAGGAGTGGTTACTACCTAGAAGCTGTAGTTTTATTGGCCATTTTGCATCAATTCTAAACTCCTTGATCTCTCTCTCTTAAAACCCTACAACTCTCTTTTTGCGTAGTTTTGCGCACTGAGCAGCGCCGCCTAAACAGGTTTAAACTAATCCAGGCTCCACAAAGTCTGCTCTTCACTTTTTCCCTTAGAACTGTTCAAACTCTCAAAGTAATCACTCTATTCTCTTTCTAAAGCCCTGCACTTGCTCAGCTCTTATAAGAAAACACTAACTAACTAAAGGACTACACCCTCTTTGACTTCTCATAAGTATTAGACTCCCGATTGGTCCTTCCTGATCAAGTGAAAAATCAGTTCCCTTCCCTAATCTGATCAGTAAAAAAACAGTTCCCTATACTAATCTGGTATGTCCAAGGGTCAGTTTCAAGGTTACTCTCCAGTCCAGCTGGTGAATCTGGGAATTTTGAGGCAATGTTACAATTGCCTTATGTACACAGACAACCCTCTCCTCCTTCCAACAAACTCTAATACATGTGAGAGATGCAGTTACACAGCCAAACTGGAGGCAGAGCTCTCTCAACCCAAGACTGGCACAGTCAGTCAGGAGGAAAAGGTAACCACCCACACCACAAATCCAGTCTCACACAGACCTATTGCATCTGCATACCCAACACATAAACACACAAAAACATACTCGGAGGCTCTAAATAAAAATCTGCCTAAACAGCAAAGACCTCCTAAGCAGATATCCAAGCAACAGCCACCCCTCAACAATACCCACAAATCACATATCTCACAAAATCAGTGTGCCTCACAGTCACAGCCCTTAAAGCCAAACAACACACCAAATACACTTGTTATAGGGGACTCTATTGTCCGGCACAATAACATCCCACTCACCAGACTGAACAAGGCGAAAGTCACTGTAAGTTGCCTGTCAGGTTCCAGGATCCGCCACATAACGCAAGCACTCAGGTCACTCCAAAGCAAGTACAAGTATGACTCCGTCATTGTCCATGCTGGCGTGAATGACCTGAGATGTACCTTCCTGGACTACATGAAGAGAGACATAGAGGAGCTCTCTGACCATGTAGCCCAGGCTGGTATGAACCTGACCTTGAGTAGCATCTTGCCCTCACCAAGAATGATGCCACAGTATAAAGACAAAATGATCAGTTTCAACAACTGGCTAAAGTATTGGTGTCATTCAAAGGGGATCCAGTGTCTGTCAGCCTGGGATGACATGCTCGACAAGCCACGTTGCTTCAATAGGGATGGCTTGCACCTGTCACCCTTAGGCTTTCGTATACTGGCCAAGGCTCTTGCCACCTGCATAGTGCCTTTTTTAGGCAAGGCTCAAAGGACAAACCCACCTCCATAGACAACCCAAAGATAAAAAACTAAAGGTGATGCTACTCAATGCCAGAAGTCTAAACCTCAAGATGCACGCACTCGAGACTCTCCTCAGTATGGAGAAAATCAATGTCTGTGCAGTAACAGAAACCTGGTTCAAGGCTCCTGAGAGCACCCCAGCACTACCAGGTTATAATTCTTACCATGCGTTTCGGCCCCAAAACTCGGACCAAAGCACAAAATGAGGGGGAGTATTTATATTCATCAAAGATACCTACACCTCCAGGTTAGTGGCACTGCACGAAGCATTGGAAACCATCCATGTGCAACTAACAAAGGGCAAAACTGCCTTTCAGTTTGTAGCCTGCTACAGAACACCCTCCCTATTACAGGAACCCCACTTGGCATTCCTGAGAACACTGGAAAATATGAAGGTCTCTCCAAACACTATGTTACTGGGTGACTTCAACTACCCAAACATTGACTGGGAAAACTACTCAAGCCCAAACACCCTCGCCCAATGGTTCCTTGAATTTATAAACTCTAACGCAATGGAACAACATATTGGACCTGGTCATCACCAACATGGGGACTCTATGTTCCACACCAGAGGTAAACCCCTCATTGGTAAGATCAGACCATAAACAAATTTCCTTGGACATCCATATCCCTTCCCCACCCCCAGCCAAGGAAATCACTGTAAAGAATTTCTCAAAAGCCAACTTTGCACTTCTCAAGACTGAGGTGGAATCCTTCAAAGCCCCTGGGCCAGAGGATAATACAGCCCAATCCGCAGAATCCTTTACAAATGCATTCTATGAGCACCTGCAGGAATGCATTGATCATGCTATCCCAAATAAAACCAAGACTCACTCCTCCAAAAACAGGAGACCGGTCTGGTGGACCCCGGCCATAAATAAGCTATACAACAGAAGGAGGAAGCTACTACATGACAGATCAAAATCCCAAAAAGGGAAGGCATCTCTGATCAGTATTAGCAAGAAACTTCGATCCCTCATAAAATCATCAAAGGCCAGTTTCGAAAGAAAAATTGCCCTAGACACTAAAGATAATCACAAGGCCTTCTTTAGTTATGTCAGGAACATGGGTGGAAACTCCCAGATATGCTCTGAATTGTTGCATAATGGTACAAAATACACCGAACCTACAGACATAGCCAACATCCCGGCAGACAGATTTAGCACAACCTCCCCCCCCCCCCCCCCAGAGGAGCAAACACCTATCCCAACTGTATGTAACCTCCCTGACATCACAGATGCACAGGTGAAAGCTGCCCTCTCCAAAGCAAAAAACACAGCATCTATGGGACTGGACGGTGTCCCAGGCTGTGTCTTACATGAGCTCCAAGAAGAACTGAACCCTCACATTAAGTCACTGTTCACACTTAGCCTTACTACAGGATATATACCCAAAGAATGGCGTACAGCTACAGTGGTCCGACTCCACAAAGGTGGTGCCAAAACGGACCCTGAAAACTATCGCCCCATAAGCCTGACTAGTCTGGTCTGTAAAGCTATGGAGCGTATTATCATGGAACTCATAAACAAAGACATTAGGAGCCTCCAGACACTGGACCCTACCCAATTCGGCTTTGTTAAGGGCAGAACATGCCTATTAAACCTAGTTGATTTCTTTGAAACAGTTACCAAAGCCATAGATGAGGGCAAGGTAGTCCACACAGCCCACCTGGACCTCGCAAAAGCCTTCGACACAATACCCCACTCGGGCATCATAAATAAGCTTACCAGCTTAAATATCAACCCCTATATCACAAGATGGGTTGCAAACTGGCTCAGAGATAGAACCCACATGGTCAGAATCACAGGTGCCATGTCTGAATCCAAACCAGTTACAAGTGGCGTCCCACAGAGCTCAGTTCTGGGACCTCTCTTGTTCTGTATATACTTCTTTGAGGTTCAGGCTAACACGGGGAGATTATGGCTTTCAAAGTTCACAGATGACTGCAAACTGGGGGCCATAATCGAATCTCCAGCTGACACAAGCATCCTCCAAAAGGGTCTCACAGAGATGGATGCTTGGTTCCAGAGCCACGGCCTCAAGCTAAATGCTAAAAAGTGCATAGTCATCCCCTTTGGGAAAAACAAGGTGCCCACAAATTACCACATAGGTGGTAATCCATTAAGTACAGAAGAAGTAATTAGAGATTTGGGGACCAACGTAGATAGTAATCTCTCCTTTGATAATCACGTTGCCAAAGTGGTTAGAAAGACCTTCTATATAGCCCACCTTATCACGAAAGGGTTTGCATCTAGATCAAGAGAGGTCATTGTGCCCCTCTACTTGTCACTCATCAGGCCCATAATTGAATACAATGCCCCTTTTGGGATGTACCTTACCCGACACCTGCAGCAACTGGAGAGACCCCAAAAGTACCTCACCAAGAGGATTATGGGCTACAAACAGATGTCCTATGCAGCTCGACTAAAGAAACTCCAGCTCTACTCAGTTGCTTACTGCCTGCTCAGAGGCAATCTATGCCTGACGTACAAAGCCATGTCAAATCCAGAATTAATGGACATGCTCCACCTCAAAAAATCCAAGTCCCTTAGAGCTACACGCTCCAGGGACCTAAACCTCAGCACAAAAATAAATAGGACATGCTGGAGGGACAGATTCATTCCCCAGAGGCTCCCCTCACTCTGGAATAGAATCCCAATTCATGTTAGACATAGCCCCTCGCTGACCCTCTTCAAGCGAAATTTGGATGCGTGGATGGGAAATCGCAAATTCACCCCTGGGATCTCTCCTGTGTCCCTGCTAGACAGAGACACAGTAAACTAATCTTAAAAGGGTACCTTCTGTGACCTACTTTACAGAGGCACAGTAGGCTTATCTAATAGGGAGGCAGAAGCCAAATACACTCTGGCTAGGCTTATAAATGCCCTAGGGCAGATAGCCTAGTATCTACCTATGAACCTATGTTATTTTACTGCAATCACAGATGGATATTCCTATACTAAAATATTAGGACTCCATGAAACAAGTCTACAATAATGGCACATACAGCATTTAAACATTCTTTTGGTCTGTTATAACTGACCTATAAAACATGTGTATTTACATTCTCTAAGAATTATTTTAAATTCCTGGCTTAAAGGAGACCACTAGGTTGGCTTCTATCTAAATGATCCACCAAGATAGCTCTTTCTTCACAAAAGTTATGAGAAGAATTGAGAAGGAGAGAAGATGGCTGCATTGTGCCCAAATATATTTCAGTTGCCACTTGATTTTCCTCATGAGGAGTTTGGCAAAAGAAAGTGTTTGGATTATGGATGCTATGTACCCCAGGGCTCTCACTGTCTCTCTTGCAGAGATCATATATATTTTTTGAAGGATAGAAAGTAATCTGTCAAAAACTTTTTTCACCAGAAAAAGACAAGCCATAATGCTGAATGAATTCAGAAGATACCCCAGTGACTAAGCATGGAGGAGTTTGGATTTGTTAAAGTTTAGAGTGAATCCTAAGTCAAGAAAGAAGGTGATAGTGAACTACAAACCATGAAAGATCCCTTGAACTGAAGTGGTCTGAATGAGAAAGTCATCCAAATAAGGAAAGTTGTTGAATCACTGGGGCCTGCAAAATGTTATAACAGATGCTAGACATTTTGCGAAAACTGTTGTTGCCATGGAAAGCCCAAAGGTCAAAGCAGTAAATTGAAAGTGATATCCCAAAGCACAGAACGTGATAAAACTTTCTGCAGACATCCAGTATATTAATATACAAATGGGTATCATTAACATCCAAGGTAAACAGAGCTTGGAGAAAGACTGGTTGTAAAAGAGTTTGGCACACTGACATCTTACATTTTTGAACTTTTAAAAAATGTATTCAGTATGGCCAAATGCAGAACAAAAATCCAAGGCCATTCTTTTCTTGGAACAAAGACCTTTAATACATTCATTTTTCTTTCCAAACATGAGGGACCTGTTCTATTATTCCTTTACTGAAGACATTAGATAAGATTGGGTGTGTCCGATGTTGGTGGTTTGAATGGATATAAAGAATTCTAGCGAGCAATGGGGGATTCCAGTGAAGTAGTGAAGTCTGGGCTAATTTTCTAAGATATCCACAACCCAGGTATTAGATGTTACTGTCCTCCAAAGGGGTAGGAAACAGAAAGTGTGCTTGAGAGGTTTGGAAAAGGCTGAGAATGGGAGAAGGGAGCGAAAGGTAGTCAGAAACTGAAAACTATGACTGAAAAAGATCCTTTGGACCCTTGGAAATTGAAATCAGACTTTAGCTTCTCTTGTCATTTTTTCCTTGGAAGATTTTTTTATATTTCTTTTTGGTAGGTTTTTGGCTTTTGTGGAAAAGGGGACCTGATTTAGAGGGCTAGTTTCTCTGAAATTTTGAAATAGGAGTAAGAAAAAGCTTCTGGAATTTTTGCATTATTTTCCCTTTCCTGTAAATGCTTGAATATTTTATCAGAAGAGGAATCAAACAGGATGTTGTTATCTAATGTAGCAACCAAAAGTTTAGCCTTGGCATCTTTAGGTAAAGACTGGAGACTAAGCTAGGAATACTTTCTTAAGACTGATTCTGTAGCAGCTGCCCAAGAGGAGGAACCAGTAGTGTCATACCCACACTTAATGCAATACCTGTGTGGCAGAAAAGATCATGTTTTGCAAGGATGATTTACAATCGGATTCAGGTAGGATTAGTGTTAATTTAAGGCATACTGTGAAAAAAGATTACAAATATCTAATCATATGTGTCTGACAATTCATGGCACAGAAAGCCAGGGTGGCAAAAGTATATACCTTCTTTCTGTGTCTGTCTGTGACCTGGCTATCCTTATTATGTGGCAAGGCACTAGAATATGGAAGAAGTTTAGAAGCTTTATCTGAACATACTGAAATTACAGCTAGGTCAGAAGAAGGGTTCATGTATAAAAGCTTATGGGTATCAGGCACTTTATAGCAGTCTGGCTTCTTAGGCACAAGAGTATAAAACACTGGAGCCAAAGATGAAGACAACAAAGTTCTTCCGAGGCCTCTAGGACAGGGGAAAAGCTGAGGGCTTTTGAATGTCTATGCAAAGGAGGCTGTAGCGTCTTTACTGTGATTCAGAAACTTGCTTGTCCTCCCAGTTGAAATACTGCATCATTTTACTGATATTACCACAAAATTGAAGTCCTTCCTTAGAAGAGTCTGAGGACAGACTATCATCATCTTCAGCCTTAAGAGAGACATCTGGCACCAATTGCGAGAAAAACGTGGACGCATTAGCATCTTCTTTCACTTTTTTTCCTTCACTTTTTTTCATCAGTATGGAGGGACATCTGAGAACAAGAATTTCAGTTGCACCCTAGCATGTGCTAGAGCCTGAAGGCACATATTCACCAGATAAAGGTTAGGGGACAACAAATTGTTTGTGATGTCTTATGTACAAAAGACTGGCAAACTGTGCATTCTTTAATGTCATGCTCTGAGGCATAACAGACACTAGCAATGTTTATCCTTATGAAGGATTTGCAGAATGCACTCACATTTCTCTTTCCTTGATGCATGAAAAATCAGCAATAATGTCAAAAAATCAAGTAAAGGATAAAGAACTCGAAACTGGGTACTTTAGTGACATTAGCAAAAATCACTGCTGACGGCTCATGATGATGATGATGGAGTCTTATTTCAAGGCCTGGTGGCTCCTTCAAACTGCCCATCAAAAAACCCATGTTCTACACTGCTTCTGCACGACACACAGAGCATGCCTGGCAGTAAAGACTGCAGTCTGGCCTCTTTGTCTTAACCACATATCAACCATATGCTTACAAGACAGGTGACAATGTTACCTTTGGGTGGTAGTTGAAACAGATAGCTATATTTCTGGTAGTACACTTGGCCTGCAAAGTTGCTGCAGATGGACAGCAGGAGGAAAGGAGAAATAAAAATTGGTTAAAGTTAATGCCGTAAGGTAGGTAGCTCATTTCTAGAGTGAGGAGTTTATTTTTTTTAAGTCAGCAGTGACTTGAATGTATCAAGAAGAAGCAGACAGTAAAACACAATGGCTCTGAAGCTGTGAGGAAATAAACTTCCTTCACACTTGAAATTTACCAGATCCATACAGTATGCATAATTTAATCATATATAATGAAAAGCACAACTTTACTATACAGTGAAAACAAACTTTACCGAATAGGTTTCCAGCATGCATTTTACAGCATCTACATGCAACGAGTAAATCATATTTAATAAATGCTTAAGATATAGTGTATATCAAAAGCAAAATGGCTTTAAGACATCACAGATGTCTTCAAATGTTGCCAGCATGACAAACATTAGTGCTGCCGTTCATCTCATATCATTGCAGGCTGACAGCGTTTTAGCTATTAACACACCACGCTAAAACATTTTCTTGGTAACAACACATATTCATATTAGTGAATGCCTTTCTGCTCTGCTAGATACCATATCATTTTACAGCAGAATTACACTTTGTCATTGGGGCATCATTATTTGAAAAAGACTATACAACCCATTAACTTTAATTTCAGCTATACAACAGTTACAGGCTACTCCTCCATTTATTACAATATTAGTGTGCATATAGATTAAAAAGGAGTAACACTCTCATAAATGTTCTGTCAGACCTTGCAGCAAGTACATGTGGTGGTTTGCCATAAGAATTACGTGCAAATACTGTACTGCATCTGAGCATCTGGCCACTGCAACAGAGAGAATTCTGTAACTTGTTTTAAGTTTTATTATGATGAATATATGTAGTTTCAGGCATTAGTTTATTTTTTTCTGACAGCTATTTTTTTCAATAGAGGACATTAGCCTTTGAGTTCTGTCACAGTGTTAAGCCCATTATATTCTAACAGTCCCCCTTTTCTGGGTTGCCAGCACTGCTCATGACCTGCTCATTACAATCCTGCAGTACACAATGTTTGCTAGAGAAACTGCTTACTGCAATATGATAGGGTTATGCAGACAGGCAGTGAATGGTTCAAGACCAGTAAGGGTGCTCCAACAGTGCAGGGCTTCAATGCCTACCACAAATTTAGGCTCACCACATTAGACGATGGGGCTAAAGGTGGAAGTCTCCATGTTTGTAAAAAGAAAAACAAATTCATCTCCAGACTTGTTAGACAAGACGAGTTATTAAACAATTTTTAATTTATTCTGAGGCTGTTGTTTGCTCTCCCTTTGCGGTTTGTTGTTAAACAAGATAACTTGGAACTGATCAATGTCCAACTTGCCATTAACAAAACACCTTATTAAATTCATAGGCAACTACAGGATCCGGTGTAGGCCCCACCAGCCCTCTTAGTTAGTATGATGTCTCTATGCATTCAGCCAAAAACTATTCTCCAAGGGGACTTCAAATACCCTACAATTAACTGGAAAATGTATACATCCTCACACATGTATGCCCAGAGATTTCTGGACTTTATCAATAAAACTCACTGGACCAGTTAGTCTGCATCCCAATCAGTGATGAAAAAATTCTGGATTTGTTCTCACCAGTATTGGATAACTCTGCTCCCTACCAAGTCTAACTTCCTCCTTGGTCAAACTGGACCACAAATAAGTTGTATTCACCATAAGACTGAACCAGGAATATCCTCCAGTAACTCGGCACGCAAAGATTATGGTAAAGCTAATGTATTTAAAACTTGATGACATCCCCCACACTCCACACGCCATGCTAACTATGTTTAATAACTCCCGCATTGCGCAATCCCTGGGAAGAGGCATATTATACAATTACTGGCCATTAAAATTCCAAAAGGAGCATGCTGACTGGTCAGTCAACGAGCATGCCTTTTGTAAATCCGAACAGCATATGCCAATAGAAAAAGTCTGGTTGACCGGACTTTTTTTCCACTAATATATACGCTATTAAAATTTTACTTTTGTTTCATTTAAAAAAAATATATAAACTTACAAAAAAACAGAGACTTAAAACAAACAAGAGAGACAGGACAGAGACAAATGCAAGGATAATCAGGTACGTTATACAAAACTAGAAAAATGTACCTGGTTTTCCTTACATTTTCTCTCTCTTGTCTCTCCTATTTGTTTGAAATCACTGGATTTCATAATTTTTCAGATTTTTTTTCCTTTTCTAACTACCTCAAGTGATCAGTGATGGTGATGAAAGAGCAACATTCATCACCATAGTACCTGAGCAGGAAAAGGATATAGCAACATGGAGGACAACCACCAACCCATCCACCCCCTGTAAACTAGAACAGTAAAAATTATGTTTAAGTTATAAGTTTTGCAAGTGAATGGTAGAATTTATGAGTACTGCTAACACCCCGCCCCAAGCATTTATGCCTCTGCCGGTATTAGGTTTTCAGTGTGATGGTATTTATATTTGCTTGCTGATGATCCCAAATGAAATTTCAATTTTCCTTTATACAGCACTAATGTACTGCACAAGCGTGGGAATGAAGGTCCCATATGCAAGTGCAGTACATCAAGAAAGCCCCAGGATAGGGGAAAAATGTAGAAGAACAGCACCACGTCATTATACAAGGGCATTATTTAAGAAAAGTATGTAACGTTTTTCTTAAATAATGTTATTGTATAATGGCAATAATCGACTCTGTGGAGTGGTATATTGAAGATTCTCCCAAGGTTGGCTTTGTTTAATCATTCGGGAGAACACCAACCATGGGTAAATTTTCAATGTACCACACCCACGTCATCAGTTACTGCTACAGTGTCCAAGTATGGAGATTGTCAATCTCACATACCTGTTGACCATCTACTTTGCCAACCAAAGAGTACCAATAAAACAGATATCGGCATTTAGGAGTCCTGACCAACTTAACTGCTCCCAGATATAAATATATCTATATCTACCTATATATATTACATAGATAGACAACTATAGACATCTGTATATGGGTTCACTTCAAAATCCTGAAAGCTCAAAATCCTGAATGCTCAAATACTGAAAACTCAGAATACTGAAAAACATACAGGACACCAATACCGACTGTATTACAGCAGAAATACATACAAAAGCAAAGAAAAGATAAACCGTATCAGTCTAAACCAACTATAAGCAGGGGGGCAAGCCCCCCTGCATCCCCCACACCTCCTGCTACTTAAATAGATCAACTCCGAGATCGCACTTCACTACACTAAGATGAGTTATGTTGTAGTATAGCACATTAAAAGGGAACATGACTAAGGTTACAACAGGCAGTCATGAAGCATGTAATGGTATGTTTGCCATTTTCTTCTGTGAAGTGCGATCTCAGAGTTGATATATTTAAGTAGCAAGGGGTGTGGGGGGCACAGCCCCCCACATGGGGGGGTGCAGGGGAGCTTCCCCCCTGCTTATAATTGTAGATGAGTAATATGTTTCTGTATATATTTCTGCTGCAATACAGTCAGTGTTAGTGTCCTGTATGTTTTTCAGTATTATGAGATTCAGTATTATGAGTTTTCAGTATTTTGAGATTCAGGATTTATTTATATATATATATATATATATATATATATATATATATATATATATATATATATATAAAGAGAGAGAGAGATGCATATATCTATCTATCTATATATATATATATATATCTATCTATATATATATATATATATATATATAAAATACATACATATAGGTAGATCTCATGGACAGCAGAAAGAAATATAACTAGAACTGGTGAGCCAAGAGTAAGCAGAAGTTTACCTGTACAGACTAAGTATTTGAAAAGGACATCTTTTTAGATAATCAGCCAATCGCATTAATATTTTAACCTTCCTTATCATCTAGTTAAGGACTGGTGAAATGTATTGGGTTTCTGTGCTAGTCATGGACTGCCCATCATGGGCATCAAGTTCAAGCACAAAACTTCATTATAAGCCCACTTTGCATCAAAGACCTTAGGTCAAATGTTGATGACAGTTTAGTAGCATTAGACCTAAAGCTAAATGCCCTTGGCACTCGGGTCAAGACAAGTTCTGAAATGTCAACTAATCATCACTTAGTGGTGAGCTGGATCAGATGAACAGCATCTGGAAAGACCCTGGAAAACAAATGTGTTCTGCAAGCAAATTGGGAACATGTAGATGATGCTGTCTGTGTGATGAGTAATTTTGGTGAAACTTCTGCCTCCAGAAGAGATTCCTGAATATCTGAAGGGAAGTCATAGTCTGCATGGACCCTGTGAAAAACGTCAGCAGATGATGTGGCAGAAAGATGTGGCCAAAAGAAGGTCATGGTGGTAAGTCTAGGATCCACTTGTTTATATCAGCCCTGATGGGGACACCATCAAGTAATAGAAAAGAAGCCTTCTATGCAATGCTAATGGGTGTGGATCTCAGCATTTGACCAACAGGAAACAAAAGGCACAGACTCTGGCAATTGTTGAAGTGAAAGCCCAAGTGAGGGAAGAGTTTGGTGAGGCCATGGAGAGAGACATTTGCTCAGCCTCTAAAAAAGTTTTTGCAGTTGTGGAATGACTCAAGTGTGAGAGGAGTTTGGTGAGGCCTTGGAGAGTGAATTTCAGACTGCCTCAAATGGGTCCTGGCAAACTACCCAGTAATTCATTAGAGGCAGGCAGAACATTATCCTAGCTGTTCTCAGTAACAATGAAGAAATGATGATGCCCATGGGAAACACTGCTGAATATTGAAAGGACCACCTACAGAAACTCCTGAATGTGGTTGACATGCCTTTCTTTCAGTAGCCCTGCCAGAAGAAACTGGTAGGATTTCTTCCATTTCTGTAGATGAAGTTATTGTGCTGATTAAACAATTCTGCTGTGACAAATCTGCAGGAGTGAATGACATCCAACCATAAATGCTGAAAACAAAGGAAGCTGTTGGGATGCCATGTTTAACATACTTTTTCAATGTTGTGCAGGAGGTAGGGAAATGTCTCTGGATGTTCAAACTCTGGTGGAAATTCCTATTTCACTGTCTATGTTCTAGAAAGGAAGACTTTAGGATATGCACCAGCTACAGATGTATCACAATCCCAACCTCTCATACAAAGACTGAAGAGGGTGGTTGAAAGGAAAATCCTGGCCAATCCGATGAAGAAGGGGCAATGTGTTTTCATCTTGGTCATGAATTTCATGAATCTTGGAGAAGGCATGTGATTGAGTATCCTGTAATGCCTTGCAAAAAGTTCTAGAACAATATGGAGCTCTAGGGCTAATGTTGCATGCCATTTAGTCTCTGTATTTGTAGAATGGGAGTTGAATCTGCATTTTCTGAGTTAAGTCACATACATTCAAGCTGGGCATTGCACTCCACTAAGGGTGTGCCTCACCAGCTCTCCTTTTCATGATTTTCATTGATGGGATGTCAAGGCATATCCAAAGTTTGAAAAGTATCCAATCTAGGGGTAATAGGGGTTGCATCTCTGTTGTCTGAGATAATGATGTTCTCTATGTCTCAAGG
The DNA here is from genome assembly GCF_019279795.1 of Protopterus annectens. Lineage (NCBI taxonomy): Eukaryota > Metazoa > Chordata > Ceratodontiformes > Protopteridae > Protopterus > Protopterus annectens. Next base: position 1,561,004,425 of record NC_056725.1, read on the forward strand.
AACAGTGATCTCTAGTGTAAAAGAGATTCAGTATTTCTAAATCTGAGGCAATTTTCTCTTGAAAAAGAACGGACAGGTCTAGCTCAAAAATACAAGACCTAAAATATCTAGGGAACTTGTGCACAATGAAGGGCAGAGGAGACTGGGAAACTAACAAGCAGATGGGTGCAGCTGTAGCAGAACTACACGTTTTGTACTGGACTATGGTGGTAAAGCAAAAGTAGAGTCCATTATGTAGCTCATGGCTTACCAGTCAGTGTAAATGTCCATCCTATCCTACGGTCAAGAACTTTGGGTAGTGACTGAAAGGATGAGACCATGGATACAAGTGGTGGAATCAATGCACTCAAACAAGACTGTTAGGCTCACCCTTCATGGCAGAAGAAAAAACTTGTCAATCAATGAAGTTTATGGCGTATAACCACTGCTCTTCAGGATTGAGAGGAACCAGTTGAGGTAGTCTGGGCAACTGATGATGATGCCACATGGATGCTTCCAACAACAGCTATACAATGCACAGCCCACTACCCTAGGTTCAACCAAGGTTAGGTGGTGAAATTATATCATTGTGCTGATATGGCAATGCCTTATCATCCTCAGGGTTCAAGAACTAATTAAACTAACAGGAGGCTAGAGGGCATCTCTATCATGTTCCAAAGAAAAGAGTGAAAAGTGCTTAGAAGACATCAGTATCTCTCATCTTTCCTGCTGCTAGTGAGGAGTAGAGATCTTTAACCCAGTTGTTAAAAAAATGTTGGAAAGACAATGACTTCAAGAGTAGTAAAGAGAAGACAACTTTCTCTGTCAAAATCTTTTTGCACATTACTTGGCACTTAGTAACTTTCTTCAGATCTCCTCTTGATGGCAACTAAAATTTTGGTCTTTTTTCTGTCCATAAGGGATATAAGTCTATAATATGAAGAAAAAGTAACAGGTTTTTCCTAATTCTAAGGAGAATATGCAACAACTATTGTCACCTGTTGTCCACACTAATGTATGCAGCACCAATTTTCACCCACATCAGAAAAATAGATCTAGACAAACTAGAATCATGTTACAATATGATCGCCAAGTTTGCTAAAAATACCACATTCAGAACACATCACTGTGTTGCTCTAAGGGGCGTAAATTGGCTAGAACTACCTCAACTACTTAATTACCACCAGCTAGTTACTGTCTACAATATTCTTAAATACCCTGATAAAACCCCATCACTAACCCAACTGCTTACCCACTACACAGCAAATCGCCCTCTCTGATCTAGTGACAAATCTCTCCTCTGTATCACTAGAGCAAACAATACTGCAGGAAAAGCGCTATATTCCCACACCATTGCTAGAAACTGGAATTGTCTTCCATCTTTTCTGACCACTGCCTCCACCACCTCACACTTCAAAAACTCCCTCAAATCACATCTGATAAATACCTGGCTATGTCCTTGTATTACTTAAGCTTTTTTACCTTTTCCTCCTCATATCCATTCACCAATACCAAGTTAGTCACTGTAATCCTCTATGGGACTAAAACCCTAACAGCCACCATTCACCAATACCACATTAGTCACTGTAATCCTCTATGGGACTAATACCCTAACAGCCACCATTCACCAATACCAAGTTAATCACTGTAATCCTCTATGGGACTAAAACCCTAACAGCCACCATTCACCAATACCAAGTTAGTCACTGTAATCCTCTATGGGACTAAAACCCTAACAGTCACCATTCACCAATACCAGGTTAGTCACTGTAATTCTCTATGGGACTAAAACCCTAACAGCCACCATTCATCAATACCAAGTTAGTCACTGTCATCCTCTATGGGACTAAAACCCTAACAGCTATTAGCCAAGTCTGTAAGTAGCTCCTAATCTGTACTGTTTTGTAACTTCTCTGACTGCTGAAAAGTGTCTTGTCTGCTTGCATTTTTAATGTGAATATCTGATTGCTTTGTTGTATAATGTACATGTTTGTTGTACTACTCTGTATAAAAATATTTCTCTCTTGTTTAACTTGTACTACTCTGCATAAAAATATTTTTATTTTGCTTAACAATGTGGAGCTTTTCTCCCCGGGTTTCCGCTGTAAATGGGCCTAGTCCAGTCAGATTTTCCCGGTTAACAAATGTAAAATAAAATAAAATAAATAAATAAAAACTACAACAATCAAAATAGGAGAGTTATAAGGCATGTCTTATACTGTTTTATTTTACACAGTTAAATCAATATCTTTAATATATTCACTAACAATCTAAAAAATCCTATCAGGAAGCTTTCCTCATACAATATGCTGATGATTATACCCTAATAAGCACTTCAGATAGCCTCATACAACTTCAGAGAATTACTCAAAAAGCCTTTAACTCTGTTACAGGATAATTATCTACTACAAATTCCCAAAACATTAAATTCACTTTTTTTCCAAAATCCCATTTCCATAAAAAAAATGAATAAATAAAAATAACTTTATTCCTTAAGTAATACCATTATTGAAGTTACTTTACATATAAAACTACTTGGTATGACATTCTTACATTTTTTTCTTTATCCGCAAAAGCATCAAGAAAACCTGTCTTAAAATACGTATCCTTCAAAGAGTGAAGAAATTGCTTACAGACTCTGTCAAGGTACCTCTAGCTACTACTTACCTCTTACCCTCTCTCCTATATGATGCCCCTATCATGACCAGCCTACAAGCTACAGTTAGTTCTAAACTTGAAGAATGCTACAAACAAGTTGTTAAATTTGCTTGCAAGAAACCTTACCAGACCCATCACTGTTTAACACTAAATACACTTAACTGTTTCAAACTTCCTCTCCACCTATCTTATACTACGCTAATTTTAACACACAAAATTGTCTATACCTCATTTGTTTGTCCAGTAATTAGTCCCATACTCCAATTCTATCTAACAAACCATCTCCTTTGTGAAAATGATAAACAACTGCTTACCATCTACAAACCATAAAGGCTGCTGGAGTCAGTCTCTGTTCCAATAATGTATCTAAAACTTGGAATACAATTCCTGTATCAACCAGGTCTATCTCACACATTTATCTTTTCAAACTATTACTAAATGACTTCCACTCTGCCTTCTGGCTTTGTCCATCCCCCTCATCTGGGACACAGCTTCTCCTAACATCCATCATCACCTTCTTATGCCTCCCTTTAAAGCGCTTAATCACTTAACCTGCTTATCCCCATCTCATTCTTCATTTAACTGTAGTACTTAAACTACTATACTTGATTCTTACTTAGCACAACCAAATTTCTATTCCATTACTTCTTCTCTGTTAACACTTAAACTTGCTTATTCCTTCTAATACCTCACTCTAATGTATTTCTTAAATTACTCCTACCTATCCTATACACCACCTTTCTATCTGTAAATTCTCAGGACAATGATGTTAAAGTTTGTGAGTATCAATACAAATTTTATTATACTGACCACTATGCTATGTATACACTATAAATGCATTATAAAAATTGTTATTGCAGATATTGATGGCATTAAATTTATACCTTGAAACTTTTTTATCCAGGCCTCTGCTGAAAAAGAGCAATGTTCACAGTTGGACTTTCCCAGTAAAAAAAAAAGTCAACAAATAAATAAGTAAATAAAAATCAATAGATATACATGCATCTTCTTCTTCTTCTTTCGGCTTTTCCCGGTTAGGGGTCGCCACAGCGGATCACCTGTCCGCTCATGATTGGCAGTGGAGTTTTACAGTGTCGAGTTGCCAGCCTGGCGCCCAACCTTCCACAGAAGGCACACACATGCACACACTCACACCTAGGGCCAATTTAGAGTGTCCAATCCACCTACAGCATATCTTTAGGATGTGGAAGGAAACCGGAGCACCAGGAGGAAACCCACGTGACCACAGGGAGGACATGCAGACTCCGCACAGAAGGCACCCCAGCTGAGAATCGAACCGAAGAACCTCTTGCTGTGAGGCAGCAACGCTAACCGCTGCACCACCGTGACCACCAATAGATATACATCCATAAGAAACATTAATCTATCTCAGGTTCATGGGTGAGTAATTTGGGAAAATATATGATGGTTACTGCATGGGTTAAATTACCCTGTGTGCATAATTATATTCAAAGGTTTAATTTCTCATAGTCTAACAATTTGGCAAACATCTTAATAGGGAGCTCTGTGAGGTCTCTATAACATTTCATATTTAATAACATGAAAATCTAGAGTTTTAACCTAAGGGGCTTCCTATTTTCATAACAGTCCTTTTAAAGCCTTTAGAAACTGAGCAGAGAAGTCTTGTTCAAGCTGCTCTTACATTTCTTCTATTTCAGCTAAAATATTCAAGTTATTGTATGACATTTTTGACTAGTTTAACTGTGGCTAAACTCAAGTTATAAAAACTTTTATAGCTAGCTTTCCAAGTTTTGGGTTAATAGCTGAGGTATTGTTACAATACAAAAGTCTACGGTTATGTGCCCATATCTTTAAAGCTTTCTTGCAAAACAATGAAAAAGGAAATTCCCCATTTCATATTATTGACAATAGCAGCATAAAAGGAAAGTTCCTGTAGGTCTGAATAATGGGCAAGCAGTCTCAGCAGGGACATTTTAACCAGAAAAATCTTGGGAAAGTAGAAGCTGGAGATTAAAATGTCTAGCTGGGAGAGAGAAGCATATCTGGGTGCTTTGAAGGTCTGCTGATTACTTCTCTCTTAAAGGGTTCCCACGTGGCCCGAAAGGCCAACATCCCACATAGTTGTCTGAGTATGTGTCTATATTATATGTTTGAAGTCTGAAAACGTTGAATCTCATATGGCTGACTCCATATGAGCAAAGTTTTCAAACTTTGAAGGTACAATATAAACAAAATAAAAATAAAAAAAAATACCTGAATGCTCTATGCAGGGGGGCAAGCCATCATGCACCACCCACACCCCCCGCTACTTAAATATACCAACTCTGAGATCGCACTACATTGAAGTGAAGGGAAATATTCCCTATGGTGATCTCCGTTGTAACGTTCGATGTTTGAAAACTTCATTCATATGATGTCGATCATATGAGAATCGAAGTTTTCAAACTTCAAACTTATGACATAAACCCCTCTGAGTACATCTGCATACCTGTATCTTTTACAAAATTCAACTCCTAATGTTACAGATCAGTGGAGAGGTTTCTTTACCTCAGCTTCAATCACAGAGCTCCCCCATCCCCATATCCCCTAGGGATAAATAAATGTGTGCGAATAAGAAAGATTTGACAGAGAATGAAATCTCTGGTGATTTAAACAGATAGAAACTGGACTTCCAAATGTTTGTGATGGACCCAAATATCAGGACATTTGAAAGACTAGGTTTTTGGTGACAGACAGGCAGTTGTTTCAGTAAAGCCGAGAAAAGAAAATGGTTTAGAACACGTATGGTCTCAAGTACTATGAAGTAGGATTGGGAACAGCATAAAATCAATGATCAGACATTTTTCAAAACATGCTAAGTTAGGAATTTACTGAGTGGTTAAAAATGTACATAGATTAGTTGCAACTGAAAACAGTGCACCAGCTACAGGTAACAAGTCCTAACTAGGTTTATATAATATGGAAAAACTGTTAATAATTCTTGTAAAACAGGTCTATGAAATATGAGGAGTCTGTTAATAAATCTTGTAAAATAAAAGAACCTAGAACATACCTTTAGAATGCTACTGCAGATGTTGTTTACAACCATAATAAAATCAGTGAATCAGGTGAATGCACAAACTGAGACTTGAAATGATCAGGCAAATATGAAATACATGGAGGTCACGTGTGTGTGTGTGTGTGTGTGTGTGTGTGTGTGTGTGTGTGTGTGTGTCTCTCTCTCTCTATGTAACAGTAAATATCTAGTATTATAGGTTTATGGAATGACTTTCATGAAGAGTGTCAAAGCTACACGGTACCCCAACCCCATATAGAAAAAACGGGAAAAAATATGCTGCTGCTGATGATGATGTCAAAGCTACATTAACTTTTCTAATCCTACTGTGCATGATGTTTCATGTATCATTTAAACAACATGCAACATATCGGAGTTATCTATTTTTGCTCTTTGTTTATGTTAGTGAACCCCGTTGACTTCAGTGGGACGCAATAATTTGTAGCACTGGCAAAGCGGCAGCATCTGGACCATAGCTATGGGCCATGATAAGTTACCCGCTTTTGCTGTCTTTTTTTTTTTTTTTTGTTATGTTAGAGTACTGGTCTCCATCAACTACAATGGGATGCATTCCTTTAATATGTTTCTACTGATGAGGGCTTTAAGCAGTTTGCGTAGGTTTTTATAAATGGACTATCTTTTCAATCACCTTACACTCTTATTTTGAGGTACACATTATTTATTTAGTTATTTGTTCATAGGTGTATACTAGGCTAATGGCCAGGGGCCTTTACAAGCCTAGCCCATAGAAGTGACCTGGCATTGTGCCGCCCGTCGTTAGTTCCCATTGCCTGTATCAAGTATAGCCACTGGCGTGATCCCCGGGGTGAACATTCTATTATCCATCCACTCATCAAGATTTCACTTGAAGAGGGCTAGTGAGGTGCTCTGCTTGACATGTATGGGAAGTCTATTCCAGAGCATGGGTAGTCTCTGGCTTATGAACCTGTCCCTCCAGCATGTTCTGTTTTTTCTGGTGATGAGGATGAATTCTTTGGAGCATGTGGTGCGGAGGGATTTCTTTAGATGTAGCATTTCTAACAGAACTGGGTCAAACATGGCTTTGTAAGTCAGTAGAGATCACCTCTTAGTAGATGATATGAGACAAAGAATAGCTGGAGTTTTTTGAGTCTGTCCGTGTAGGACATGTGTTTAATGCCTAGGATTCTCTTCGTGAGGTACTTTTGTGGCCTCTCCAACTGTTGCAGGTGTCTATTGAGGTACATGCCAAATGGAGCATTATACTCTATGACTGGTCTAATGAGGGAAGAGTAGACAGAAATGATGACCTTTTTCTTCCTGGATGCAAAACCCTTGGTAATGAGATGTGCCACATAGTAGGACTTTCTGGCCACAGTGGCAATGTGGTGGTCAAAGGAGAGGTTGCTGTCAACCTGTGCCCCCTCTCTTATAATGCCTTCAGTGTTCAGTGGGCTACCATTGATGTGGTAATTAGTGGGAACTGAGTTTTTCCCAAATGGGATGACTACACATTTTTTGGCATTAAGCTTACGGCCATAGACACCTTTCATTGGTCTCGGTGAGGCCTTTCTATAGGATGTCTGCAACACTTGGGGAGCTAATAATGGCTCCCAGCTTGCAGTCGTCTGCGAATTTGGTCAGCCAGAGTCCCTCCATGTTGGCTTGGACGTTTGAGAAGTAGATGCCAAACAGGAGAGAACCCAGGACCAATCCCTCACTTGGGACTGGTCAGCAGTCTGACTTGGAGTCTGCTACTTTCACACTGTGGGATCTATCTGTGGGCCAATTTGCAACCACTGAGTTTATCAATAATTCCTGAGTGAGGAATGGTATCAAAGGTCTTGGCCAGATCGAGGTAGGCTGTATGAACTGCCTTACCTACATCCACTGCTCTGGTGACTGACTCAAAGAAGTCAACCAGGTTGAGCAGGCATGATCTACTTTTCGCAAAACTAAATTGCATGGAATCTAGAGTTTGGAGATTCCCTATAGCCTTATTAAATAGGTCCATCATGATGCGCTCCATAGCCTTACATATCAGACTCCTCAGGCTAATGGAGCAATAAATTCTAAGGTCTGTAGTCGCTCCTCCTTTATGGAGAGAGATGACTGTAGCAGTGCACCATTTGGTAGGAACAAAGCCTGAAGTGAGGCTGTGAGTAAACAGAGCACACAGATGTGGTGCCAGTTCACTTTGTAATTCATGTAGAACACAGCCAGGGATAGTGTCAGGTCCCATGGAAGCTGTATTCTTGGCCTTAGACAATGCAGATTTAACCTGTGCTGCAGTAATGTTAAGTGCCTCGCATTGTTCCGGTATTGAGACTGGTCTTTTAGGGGGGAGAGAGGGGTAAAGCTGGCACTGAATCTGTTAGCCAGTATGTTGGCAATATCTGTTGGCTCAATATAGGAGGTACCATTGCGCAGTAACTCAGAGCAAATCTGGGTATTGCCATGGAGATCCCTAATATAACTATAGAAGGTTTTGTGGTTGATTTTAGTGTCTGCCGCAATGCTGCCTTCATAGCTGGCTTTGAAGGTTTTGATGAGGGATCTCAACTTTTTGTTGAGGCTAATAAGGGAATTTTTCCAGTCTTGTGACTTTACCTTTTTTTGCAACAGTTTCTTCCTTCTGTTGTAGAGTTTATTAATGGCAGGTGACTACCAGACTGGCTTCCTTTTTTTGGAGGAGAGTATCTTGGTTCTGTTGGGTATGGCTAGTTCCATGCATTTATGTACGTGTTCGTACAGTGCATTGGTGTATGACTCAACAGTCATGCATCTATTTTCCATTGGCATGGGTGTCGTGAAGTTAGCCACCTCTGGTTTTAGGAGTCCAAAGTCAGCTTTGGAGAAGTTTTTCATGGTGAATACCTTTGCGAGGGGGGTGGGAGGGGGGAGCTGTAGATTTCCATGGTGATTAGTTTGTGGTTGGATCTAACCAGGGAGGAATTGACTACGGGTGTAGAGCAACGGTTGCCCATGTAAGTAATAACCAGGTCAAGGATGTTGCTTCCTCTATTGGGGGTAAGAATGAGTTGGTCTAGGGCACTGGAACTGATAAATTCCAGGAAGCGTTGGCCAGTGCATTGGTGCATGAGTAGTTTTCCCAGCTGATGGAAGGATAGTTGAAGTCACCTAGTATGAGAATGTTGGATTGGATCTTAATAGTTTCCGGGGTGCTCAGGAATGTGGAGTGAGAGTCTTGAGACATGGTTGGGGACCTATAGAAGGCTACGACCTGAATCGCCATTTTACCCAATGTTAGTTGTACCTGGAGTATCTCAGATGCATTATGCTGGACTACTAGTCTGGAGGTGTGCATATCCTTTATGAATATAGAGACACCACCGACTTTGGAGCATCGGTCCATGTTCTGGGGCCAAAAGGTGTGGAATGAGTTATAGTCTGGTAGCACAGGGGTGCTTTCTGCTGCTTTAAACCAGGTCTCTGTTACAGCACAAATGTCGATATTTTTCATTTTGAGGAGTGCTTCGAGCAAGTGCATCTTGAGATTTAGACTTCTAGCATTGAGCACCATGACCCTCAGATTATATTTATTTATACCTGTTATGGTGGTAATTTGGTCATTGGAACACCACCTAAAAAGGCAATATAGGGGTGTCAAGAGCCTTAGCCAATACCCGGAAACCCAGGGGTGACAGATGCAGGCCATCTCTGGAGAAGCATCGAGGTCTGTCAATCATGTCATCCCAAGCAGACAGATACTGGATCCCCTTAGAATGACACCAGAAACTTGGCCAATTGTTGAAGTCAATCATTTTTTGTTTGTACTGTGGTATCATTCTGGGCGATGGTAGGATGCTGCTCAGGGCTAGGGTCATACCTGCATGGGCCACATAATCCGAGAGCTCCACCATGTCTCTTTTCATGCAGTCCAGGGAGGTGTGTCTCAGGTCATTCACACCCACATGGACAATGACAGAGTCATACTTGTCCTTGTGGAGTGACCTGAGTGCATGTGTTATGTGTCGGATTCTGGCACCTGATAGACAGCTGACTGTTACCTTCTCCTTATTCAACCTAGTGAGTGGGGCATCAGTGTACCTCACTATTAAGTAATCTATGATTATTGTATTGGGCAAGCTGTTTTGCCTTAGGGGCTTAGGTTGAGGGGCACACTGTGTAGATGAGCTATGTGTCTTGTGGTTTGTGCTGTGTTGTGGTGGTCGAGTGCATTTCTGCCTTGGAGGTCTCTGTTGTTTGGGTAGATTTTTGTTGAGAGCCTCTGTGAAGGTGGGTGTGTGGTTTGTTTTTGTATGTGAGGGCTGTGATGGTGGGTGTTCTGGAGGCCTATGTGTTCCATGTGGTGTGGTGCAGGTGTTGACCTTCTCCTCTTGACCAGCTATTCTGATCTTGGCTGGAGAGTGCATGGCTTCCGATTTGGAGATATAAGCACATCTCTCACAAATCTGAGTGTTGGGAGGTAAGAGGAGAGGGTTGTCTGTGTACATGAGGCAGTTGTTACACTGCCTCAGAATGCCCAAGTTCACCAGGTTAATAGGAGAAAGCACAGGAAACCGACTTTTAGACATGCCAGGAGGGATGGTCATCATTACTAAGTACTGGAGCTTTTTCCTTATAGGACATCTAGTGCTGATAGCACTTGTGTGCTACAATAATTGCTACAAAAAACCTGATGAAGTGCTGGTGAATAAATTAATTAAAGTGCAAGAGAGAAGAGAAATTTGAAAGGGATAGAAAAAACTGCCCAAATGGCCAATGCAACTACAATTTCAGATCTGGAAACCACTCATCTTGTAGTAGATAGGCTACCTAGTGCCTACCACTCCCACTGATAAGCTGGAAGGCTTCCCCCTAACAAAGAAGGGTCTTGGGAACTCAGAAACTTACAAAATAATCCTGGATATTGCAAATCTGTATCTGGACTACTCTAGCAACAGGAAAGGTGGAAAACAAGCCCAGAACTTTTTTTTTTCTTGTACTAACAGTTTTTACAATGAAGTATTATAAAAGTTTACTGAGGATTATAGTAGGGTTTGTAAGTCTGATAATTTAGTTATGTTTTTATTTAGTTTAATTTTAATTAATTTAGATAGTCTCAAGTCTGTTTTTTGGTAAGGATGTTTTTTTTTATTGTCTGGTTGTGATTAAAGCTGTTCTTTACTTTTTTTTTTTCATTTTAACCTTTATTTTCTAGTAAGTATAAATTTAATTTCTAGGGTGTTGTTTAGGTGGGCAATGTTGTTTTGGGGTGTGCATGTGTGTGTGTGTGTGTGTGTGTGTGATTTTGGCTGGTATTCATACATGATTGGAACACTGTGCATTGTAAACTGGTGCAGGTTGAGGCAATGTGCAGTGTGTGAGCAATTCTGAGAAACATATAGCATGTTTCTACAAAGGGCAAAACAGCTTGGCACCCAGCACATGCTAATGTGTGCATAATGACACAGAAATGACCCTACTCCCTTGCAAATGACCCAGATAGTATAAACAAATAATGACACCCACATTGTCAGAACAGTCCATAAATGTATAAACTGAGTGTGTCGCACCTTGCCAATTACCCATTTTTTTACAATGAATAACGTGGTACATGTGAGGAGATAAAGGCTTGGATTAGCAGCAATATATGTTAATGCCCACCACTGGAGCCTGTGCCCACAATGTTGTATAGGCAGGTAAACTGTAAGGGGCCCTGTCAAACTGTGTTAACCACAAGCTCAGTCTAGGAAGATGTAATGTACAGTATGGAAAGTCCTGATGGTAGTAATGTAAGTACAGAATTAGCCATTTTAGATTCAGTGACCTTTCATTGATGTCATAGGTCATCACCCTCCCAAGTCCTGAACCAGTACCTTGACATTATGCTGTAGCATGTGGATCAGCATATCTGGTTCCCCAGGATTGCAGGGGAGAGAACCACCAGCACTGTCCATTTCTCCAAGGTCCTGACAGCCATAGATTGCAAACACATCATCACTGAGGCCCCACATGGTTCAGGGGGACTGTAGTACATTAACAGGAAGGCATTCTACTCACTTAACTGCCAGGTGGTCCATAATGCCTAGGCATTATTTGTAATGAGACATGGAAACATAAACAGTTACTATGATTCTTACATCTTCCACATATCCTTTCTATGCCAAAAAAGGTTTGTGTGAGGGGATTTCAATGTCATATAACTGGTAGGTGCACATACAAGCTACACAGACAGGTCTGTACACATAGGTGCCATATAAGCAGGGAGCAAGCAGCATATAATATGTTGCTTGTTGAGAAAAGCAAGTGATTCAGGATTTGCCAACAAGCTCTGTTTGATGACCTCTCTCCACAACCACCCAGACTATGCAGGGCACTGTCTATAATACAACACATGCCAAAATGCATAGTGTAATGATTGGGTGTTCATTCAGTTTAAGGGATGAATTAATTCCAAGATATATCAGGAGATGCATTGTAGTATACAGTCATGAAATCTACAGGAAGATTTTTGCAGTGTGTACAGTGCTACACAACAAGGCATTGTACAAACAGATGGAGTGGCAGAAGCACACCTTGGCAGGACCCTCCACATCCATTTTATTTGCAAGAGAAGAGCTGGGTGGAGAGTGAGGGGAGGAATATGCAATGATAGTACTACAGGCAAGGCACACAAGAGCACAATAAATTGCAGTACTGACAATGAGGCAGCATCTGGACCATAACTAGTGGGTCATGACAAGGACAACATTAAACAAAAAACTGCATACATTACCACACCCAGGCTATGCAGGGCAGGGCATGGACTGGACAGTGTGTGCATCAGTCTTCTTCAAATCCACATGTTAAGGAGTGAGCAGGAAAAGCCGTCACTGCTTAGATGGTGGTGGGGGTGCAAATTTACAGTTAACTTCAATACTAGTACATGGGGCAGGGCCATCACAGGTGAACACAGTAGCCACATACTCTAAGAAGTAAGAGGGCATCCTCCAGTAGTGGGGGTCAAGCTGCCATGACATGGCAGTTAGCAATGTCCATTGTGTTGGCTTGCAATGTCTGTCTTTGCTGTTCTCCCCTTTCCTACTTTCTGGTCTCCCTATTTCCTCTCATATTATATGTTGAACAGGATTGGTCCTTTGCAGTGCATACTCACAGCGGTCCATTTGATGACCACTGTGCTGACTTGTTTGAGCTAGCTGAGCCTGAGGAACAGCTGTGCAGCATTACATTGCCATGTGAACACACTCTGACCCAGCCATACCAGCATGCCTATCTTGTGATGTATGTCACACTGGTTATGTACACTACTATAGTGCTGCTACAGCCATTGGGCAGCTTAGCATTGCTTTGCCTATTAGCACCACACCTTTCTTTACTTGGTAGGACCTACAGTAGGCCTGTCAGCTCTTTTTCATGTGTAATGCAGATCTGATTAGCTATGCAGCTTTTCAGGTGGCAAGCTCCTCAGACTGTGCAGGACTTTTCTACGAATCCCTGCCTTTCAGTGCACACTACATAAAGATAATTTGTTTCACTGCAGCCTGCTTCATTTTTGTAATCTTGCTTTTTCTCTGGTAAATTATGTACAGATTTGAGTTTAGAAAACTGTCTTGTGTTGCTTCCAATGTAAGGAGGGTATCACTACCTATACTTGTATTTAAAGTGTGTAAACTTTAACTTTTACAGAATAAAATAACTATGCCATTTTTTTGTGGAATTTTCAATAGTTCTGACTACATGCCAGAAGTACTGATAAACTGTTGATGGTATGCCAAGTGTGTAGATGAATGAAAATGCATCCATACTTTTATCTGTTTTTATCTTAGCCTTTTTCTTTCGTATACTGTTAGGATAAATTTGGAATATACGGGCATCTTTTTCAGAGTTAAATTAAATATATTTGTACTAAAGATTTAGCAATCTTATTTCATCAAGACCGATAAAGCCATGAATAACAAAAATTTTACTTATTTTTATAGCACAATTAGTTTAGCACTCAAGCAATCCTCCATGTATTCCATTTACTAATTTTCCCCTGTATTCTGTAACATGCTAGATTGGCTGCTATAGACAGCAAAACTGCACAGATGTTTTTTGCATGTCTTTGCATGTTCAGCTAAAGAGACAAAGGAAGAGGTGAAAAATATACTTGCACATATCCAAAGTTATAATTTAATATAAACTTTAAGGCAAGAATATATGATGGAAGAAACAGATGAATATTGTTGTATTATCTTTTAGGAAGAGGAAATTTAATACTATGTGAATGATATAAAACGTACAGAGGGCAAACAGCAGAGTGGGACAGTGAAAGATGTCTCTGTGTTAAGTGTCGTAAGAACACCAATAAAGTTAACTGCAGAGAACTGAGTGTACATGTGGGGTGCCAGTGGTAAAAGTTAAGACTTAAGCGAATATTATTAGCTCTGAAACTAGTTATACCAATGCAGAAATACAAGTGGACTACAAGGAGGAATGTGTGCATTTATTTCCCAGAAGTTAAAATAGTGAAGGTAAAAGAGGTGCAATCTGAGATTAGTTATGAAATTGATTAAAAAACAGAAACAGGGATACAAAACAAGTGAATGTTTTAATTTCCCTCCAGATCAAAATAATCCAACTCAAATAAAATTACACAGTGAAGTAAATGAGGCAGTGAGCTGGAAGTAGAATATGGGTTACAGCTTGAAAATGTTAAGAATAAGTATCAATAACTATAGTTTAAAGAGGGCCTGTGGGCAAGAGGTAGGGGATAGTATAAGTGAGTGTCAAGAAACTATTAAAAAGGAGAGGAAGAGAGCATTGCGAGATGCATCTTTATGCTTAGAAACTTTAAGACAGGATGACTTGAAACAGGCACCACTTAACTTAAAATGAACATGCTGTATAGGAATGGAGAATTTATTTTGTCATACGGGATTCAATGTTTCATACAAAAAAAAAGTCTAATCCCTATCTTGTCTAAATGGGAGTAAGATGTTATATATTAGGAAAGCAATATACACCATGTTTTAAGGAATTCTCACTGGGGGAATAAATGATGTGGGTCACATTAATTTTGATAGCTTAAATGAAGTAAGAAGGTTAACTGAATTGAAAAAAATAAGATTTGAAGTATTCCTGTGTGCTATTTTATCTGTACTGACCCTTCCACACATCCTTAGTAAAGGAAACAAGACGATTAAAAAATTGCATTAGATGAGAATGTTTAAAGTATTCTGATAAAGGAGGTCTACTGTGAAAAGAGGTGTTAAAACAATTACAATTATTTGGTCATGACAAATTACATGTACATCATCACGGTAACAGACTTTTGATAAATACATTTTCAAGGCTGATCATTTTTTAGGAGGAAAATTATCTTCAGTCACAGAATGATATGATAAATAAGAAGGTAATTTTTATGTGTAACACGGTAACTTTGGGCAACACATTTATTTGCATATTAATATGATGTTTTTTATATAAATCAAACTTGTTTTTTCTAACACCAACAGACTGCTGAAATTTCCTAAATTAATAGAATATCATGATATCAAATAAAAAAGAACAGCAGATTTGACAATTTAAGTTAGTGTTAGATAAATTCTACTCTTTTGCATAAAAGTGAATTGCAAGGAATTGTATTAGTTAAACTAAAAATGAACAAAACTGAGATGAAGACTTTCTTGTTTTACAGACCTCCTACTAAAGGAAAAAAAATAACCTGGACTTTTTCATGTCATCATTGAGACTTTTTTTTATTATACTGGGTAGTTTAAATGCTCCTAAGGTGGAATGGGGTTGTTCTAAGGTGAGACAAGTAGGAACTAAAAGAAAATCTCAAGTTAGTGTAGAAGAAATGTACAAATAAATAATTTAATATGCCAATAAGGAGAGAGAAAATTTGGGCATAATATGTGTGAAGGAGAATACAGTAGTCCAAATGTGTGATGTCCATACAGGTCAACTTAATTCTGATTACTTTATTATAAATTAGATAACAGACGTTAAGAAAGATATAAATAATAATATGGATGAACGTTGCAGAAAAACATATTATAGGTCTGATGGTAAACTAAATGCAATTCAAACATACTGCAGACTCATAGGAGTTTTTTTTTAACCAATTCATTACAGAATTACTAGAGATATGTCTGTAATGTTCATAGTCAACATCAAACCTTTAAACTCCAGTGGTGGATGAAAAAGTTGGAGCTTGGTAAAAAAAGAAAGATGTATTTATGAAAAGCTTATAGAAGATGCCAAAGACAATTTAATAAAGGAAGATATGCTAAGGCTAAGTAGTGTTTTAGGAAATGGTTACATTAAACAAGACATGAATATAAACTCAACACTTTAGAAGCTATAGGACTGTTTCTTACTCACTGCCTAGTATTATTAATGACATCCACATCATAGGTTATTCCCTCTGTCAAACATCTTTGTTGAAAACATTTCTAGTATTTTTGGAAATAAACAGCATTATTAAATGGATGAGGTAAACTTTAAACTTGAAAGTTGTCCAGTGATAGCTAAATCTTGTTTAGAAAAGACCATTAAAGGAATCAAACCTTTTACAGCAGCTGGTCCAGATGGTTTGAAATAATTTTTTTCTTACTAATATGAGACTAACTTATTGAATGATGTATCTGTTACAGAATTCACTCAATAATGGCTTTGTTTCAAGGATATGAAAGAGACAGTATTTTTCCCAATACACAAAGGAGTCAAACCTTCATCAGTGGGCAGTTACTGACTAAAGCATCTAACATGCATATTAGGAAAATACCTTGAAAAAAATACTGTATGACATAATATCAGAAACCGTTCTTAGCCCCTTCTCCCTTTACATCTCTCACAGCTTTAAAACGTATCATCCTTCTTTACATATAAGACCCTCAGGTGTCATTACAATGTTCTACCTTCTTTCCTTATTTGTACGCATACCATTACACTGCCAGTTCTGCCTCACTATGTACTGCACTAAAATTACTCTCTCTTACTTCACACACAGCCACACTACCAACTAGACTTAAAATATAGAATACACCAGCATATGCCTTTCTTCCAGTAGTAGCCTCTCTACCCTTAGTCCACGTCTACTTACATTTTTACCCCTATCACTAACAACCCCCTTGATACCATACTCATACACATAGCACAACTCATGCTCCTCACATTCAAACAACATAGATGCTATCACAAACTTCTGGAGTCTAACTATATATACAACCCCACCTCGAACACTTCCAGCGCTATCTCCACCACATCTACCAATACCATAGTTCATTATCTCTACAATACTTTGCATTTTCACCTCTTCAGACATACCATCCTCAAACAAAAGGAGCTGTACTACATACCAGTAAAAAAAAATCAAGTCAAAAAGTCGTTTCCTGGTCACTATTCCCATACTTCACTACAACTCTGTGGGGGCATCTACCCTAGCCCTGTCCCAGTTCAAGATCGAACCATAATTACCCCCACCTCCATCCACTATCACCTCATTACCACTAACAGAAAAATCACACAGCAATATTAACCTCAGTAGCATCTCCAACTGAGTTGCTGAGTTGCATGCATTCCTTCACACCACATTCCTGGCACACTAGTAACTACTAGCACCTGGTTAAAAGCCACTAACAAGATACTGAAATTCTTCCACCAGGATATAGCATACTTAGAGCTGATTGCTTAGATAAAAGGGCAGGTGGAATAACTGTCACACATCCTAACTTTCCAAACATTTTTTGTATCAGCACAACCAGTCTCAATTTAACAATGCAGAAATCCTTATTTTCTTTCTTAAACTTAACTCAAATAAGAGCTTGTATAATACTGCAGTATATATCCCTCCAAAAAATAACATCTCCATCGCTGAGGATATATTAACTTGGCATCCATCAATTTATCGCATGAAACCCTATTCTTAGGACACTTTAATGTAGACTGCAAGCATCAAACTGTACAGCTTCAAACAACTCAGAGACTCCAGATAGGATACAACCATTAACAAAGCATCGCTGTTAGACTGGATAATACCACCACAGCCTTATAGTATCTCCACCACAGGTACCTTTCCTGATACTGTAAGTAACCATCTACCCACTTTCACCAGTACAATCCCTACCCAGGCCATAGATAACACCATTACAACTTAGTGTGCAACCAGACTACCTTCAGTGGAGAAGCTTTTACTTCTACTCTAAAATCAGACAACTGGACATTTCTAAAAATACTGCCTTTAGATGAAACAGCCATTGGATGCAATAAAATCTTCTCTGCCATACTCAGCAAACAAGCCCCCAGGAAAGAAAAGATTTAAAATGAACCCTGCTCCCTAGCTATCATGTAGAACTAACCAACTTATGAGACTACGGGAAAAATCCTGGATATTATTGCAAACTCGAAAACAATCAGGAAAATGTACAATATTTCAGGCACCTCAGAAATACAACCAAGCACAGCAAAAAAACTGCACAAAAAAGTCACTATTAGAGCAAGCAGGAAATTAACCAAAACAATCCAAAACTTTTTTGGGCATCCATCACAAACTTACCAAACCCCGGCCAAAATTCACAACCAAATCCATCGCCTGAAGATATTCCATCAAAAATGGCTGGGAAATTTAACAATTACTTTACACAATCTATAATCTCTCAGCTAAAAAAAACAACACTATGTGAGATTCAAAATCCTTACTATAATCCATCACTTATTCAGCACAGTTCACTGTAAAACTCATTTTTACCTGGTCAGTAAAAAACACCTCCACAAACTGAAAACCAGAACCCTGGCTGCAGACAGTCTTCCAGGAGTATTCTGAAAATAGCTTCTGATGTCACAACCATTCTAATAAACAGATCCATTAATGAATGTCATGTCCCTACTATATAGAAAAAGGCATATATACTACACAAAGGAGGCTCATCCAACAACTATGATAATTTCAGACCAATCACTATACTACTGCCCATATCAAAAATCACTGAAAAATGCAAATACACACAGTTACTTATCTACCTCATATAAATAAACTTTTCATCAACACAGCTGGGCTTTTGACCCAATCTTAGCCTTATTACATTTTAGTGATACCATAAATAAAAAGAGAAATTTCAGCAATCTAGTTTCCTCGCTATTTTTTGACTTGTTGAAAGCATTCAACACAGTTTTCCATCATCTACTGCTACAAAAGCTGTCTTCTCTAGGCTTCTGTCTTACCCCTCTCTCCTGCATTAAAAGCTGCTCATCTAACAAATAAGCTATCATGTGGTACAATTAGTATTCCTTCTCCTTTGTACCTGTCACAGCGGGTGTACCACAGGGATCCATACTGGGACCACTCCTGTTTTTGTAACCATAAATGATCTACACTCAGCAGTCAAACATGCTACTCTGTTTCAATTTGCTGATTTTTCTATACTAATCTGCTTCTCTGCTACCCAGCACAAATTACAAGAAATGATCCAAGAATCCTTCATATCCACTGAAACCTGGCTAGACAACTCTCAGATACTACTAAAAAAAATAAGCTGCTCCTTTTCACTCCCAAATCACTCTCACAAAGTAAAGACCAGGTTCCAGGTTAACATTACCTCATACAACAACACTAAGATAGAAATTTTTTATCTCGCACTAATCTTCTGGAGTCACAATAGATGATAATATGAAATATGATCGCCAAATCCAAATCACAGTCAACAAGACACATCAAATGCTTGGCGTGTTGTATAGCACTAAACTTTTCCTCACAAATAAAGATATAAAAACAATTTCAAAAAACTACATACTGCCCACACTACTATATACCTCACAATTCTTCCAAAATCTGTCACCACTCCAGAAAACCAAACCGAACAATGTTACAACAAAATCACAAAGTTTGACGCAAACTTCTCTTACTGTTTCCACAACTGCCAAGTCCTTGGACTGCAAAACTGGAATGAACTATTATACATTCTTCACCATTCCCAGCTTTCAGTGGTCCACAGCTTAATACACAAACCAGATAAATGCTCAGCCCTTAATTCTATGATACAGCACTACAACCCAAGCAGAGAACTACACTCCCAAGACAAATCTCTACTTACCTTAAACAAATCTCTGAATACAGCAGGAGATGCACTCTTTGTCTTCAAAATTTGGAACTCTATCCCTCCTTTTCAACCAAATTAAATAAGCTTTTAAAGCAGATGTTAAACGGCAACAAAGACAATCCTGGATCTACCAGTGTTCATTCCCAGAATACACAGTGTGGAAGGCTAAACGGTAATGCTTGTTTTTCTTTTCTTTTTTTTTTGCATATGTATAACCAGATGAGTTTTACTAACATGCTATATTTCAACTATGTAGCTTGTATACTATATATTAGTATTGCTATTTGCCATGTAAAGTATATTGTTATTATTTTCATGTGGAGCTTTTCTCCCCAGAGCCAACTCTGAAAAGGGGTCTTCATGCCCAGTCAGACAATCCCAGTTAACAAATGCAAAATAAATAAAAATAAAAAAAGGCCTAAGAATTTCATGGATCAGTAGCCTAGTAAGTACCTATGAATCTATCCACACACATACAAATAAAGGAAGAAAAAGTATCAACATATGGTTATGGCAACCAAGCTTCTTGAAGACCAGGAGGACACAAGTTTGGCAACTGGGCCTATGTTAATTTAGTAGCATAAGCCAAGTAAAAAAAACATTTACCTACAACACTGATGGCACCTTAGGTTGTCGTGAGGCAAAATAAAGAGAGTTTAATGCTTTTATCTTTAGAAAAATAGTGAGAAACATTTTACTCTAACAAAATTTGTCTTCTTCATAGATGGCTTCACTGCTTTAGATCACTAAGCTTACAAAATGTATTACATAAAATCTGACTATTTCATTTGCCAGAGTGAAACAAATAGGGCTGAGTAACTGAAAGCATCATACTCTTGCCAGGCAAGTGATTGAAAGATTGGAACCAAAACAGATGAAGATAAAAGGGACCCTGGTGATTTACTTTTACAGAAAATAAGACCCATGGTGACAGAGGATGAAATGAAGCCACTAGGAGTAGCTCTGATGTCTCTCCCTCTTGTTCATGCCAGGAATAAGACTTTCTGAAAGGAGGGAAAGGCGAAGGACATAAGAAAGAATATAAATTACCATGAGCTATTTCTCTCCCGTCTGGTAAAAGAAGTCAGCAAAAGGAGTGGAGCAGCTTTGGCACTAGAAATTAGAGAAGCGTAATCCACATCTTGAGGATGTCAGCCTCATTGCAGGGTTGGTACCTTTTCAGATGTCCTAATTCATAAGCTCTAGAGCAACTGTTTAACCATTCATTAAATTCCATGTTGTATAGTTTCTGTCATTAGTCATATTATCAACAAGTACAGCTTCTAAAAATGTCATCCTATGGAAGTCTCAACCTCTGTTCCTCAGACTCCCATTGCACAGCTCTGATCTTTTGCTTACTACATGAGTCATCTACTGTCCTGATGATGAAGATCGGTATATTTCAAACCACCAGCCATAATGCAACCCAGACAGATCAACTGCTTAATTCCTTTTATCTACTTTCCTAAGAATACAATCTACACAATGAACTGCTTAATTCCTTTTTATCTTCTTTCTCAGGAATAGAGTCTATACAATGAAGCTGCTTTTTTTTTCTTGTGCAGTTTCATACCATCATATAGGTCTGCAGATTCCAGATTCCCTCTTGATCTCCACCACAGGTGTCTTCTTAGAGGTGGAAGAGGGGTACTGCAAGTCAAGTGTATCTTTGTACCAGCTCCAGGACCACTGTAGCCTAACTTACTTGGCTAGATTTGACAATTTATAAGAAATCTCAGACACAGAGCTTGTGGACAATGAGGTCCTATGAATGAAAGATGGCTTCTCAAAACCTAAGAGGTGCTTGAAGGTAGGATAGCAATCTATTTACTCTTACTTCTCTTAGGATATTGCTATACCACTGCCACTGCACAATATCAATTTAGATGTCTCTAAACATTGTCCCATAACTCTCTTAATCAGTTGCTTGCTATTCTCTGTTTTATAGTTCCCATTTATGTTTATTCCAACATTCTACAGAAGATAGGCCTTCATATTTCCTCTTACTACTCATAGATCCAAATGTCTGCACTTTTTTCTATTGCTTCTTCCTTACTGTTAAGATAGATTTCCGGCTACGATGGGGTGTCTATATTACACTGATGTGAGCAGTAACTGAATAAAAGAAACAAATGGAATATCAAAAGTCTGACCAACCCTGTGAGTCGATCTTCTGTTTTTTTTTTGTTTTGTTTGTTTTGTTTTTCCCCTGAAGAATGATGCTCTGGGACAAGGTGTGGCAGATTTTGTGAGACATTTGCAAGGGTTATTCTCAGTCTCACTTTACTGGGTATTGTTAAACTACGTCTGAATTTCATTATGCGAACGTGCTGAGATAGATAACTCTAGTTGCAGTAACTTTCATGATATCTCTATTTGAAGCCTTTCCCCAAAAATTATAGCCAACCTAGATTAAACTTACATTCTCACTGACTGAGAGCTCCTGTCTATTACATGTGTATGAAAAACGTCATAGTGGACTGTCATATTACTTATGTTCCACTGCACATTCACAACTTGTCGCATGTTCCTTTGTTAAAAATGTAGCCCATATGTCTGAGTGGGATAACTTTTACATAAGGGTTCACAGAATTTTCTAGAAACTGAGAATGAATACTACTGCCTTATACAAATGGAATTTACATTTTTACATATTTTTGCGTAATTTGTACCATCATCATCAACTCCTTTTTTACATGTTATTATACATGGTTGGGATGTCATCTCAACTGTTGCTCTCTCTTTCAATTAAGTGCCACTCTCTTACTTTTCTTGATGGTAATACCCAACTGCCGCAGGTTTTCTCTCATGTAGTCCATCCATCCCTTGGCTGGATGTCCTTATTTCTTCTTGCCTTCTTCCTCAAATTGATTTTCTGCTTTCCTGCCCATGTGACGGAATACAGCAAAGTCTTCTCCTTAGCCTTCTCCACATCAAGGGTTACTTTGGCTTCTGCTGTGATATCCTCATGTCTTCATTTGTCATACAGTGTACATCCTACCACCCATTTCAGGCACTTAATTTCCATCACCTCAAGCTTCTGATACTGCTTTGCCTTCACTGCCAAGGTTTCTTTGCCATGCAGAGGCACTGGTTACACCAGTTATGTATACCTTACTTTTCAGCTTGTCATTCATCTGTCACACACTACCACATGCCACGTGGCTGCAACATCACTAATTCCAGCTCTGATCTCCTCATTTAGACTTTCGTTCTCATCAGCCACCACACCCAGACACTTGAAACTGATGACCTCTGCCACTATTTTCCCTTCTCTTTCAACTTTCGGTATCTGTTTTATTTCCTTCATTTGTTGCAATAGCTGTCTTCAGTTTCATACCATGTCCCTTTAGCTTTGCATTCCAGTCTCCTATCATTTGTTTAAATTCCTCAGTAGAATCTGCTTTTAGAACATCATTATCTGCATACAGCAGCATTGTTGACTTGTCCTCTCTGAATGTTTGCTAATGCAGTCTTTCATCAGTAGAAACAGTAGTAGGATCAAAGCTGAACCCTGCTGCATGCCCACTCCCACTAACAACCCTCTCTGTGAGTCTGAACATTGCAAGTCCTCCTTGTTTCTGTGTGAGTTTTATCCAGGTGCTCTGGTTTCCTTCAACAACATGCCAAGGATATGCCATGTAAACATGCAGCGAGTATGTGGGTGTGTCTTATTACAAACTGAACTTCTGCCAAGAACTCAATCTAGTCTAGAATCAGGGAAGGGACAAACACTGAGAAAGAAAGTCTACTCACTGGCGGTAATGCCTGTGGTTAACCAAGGCTGGAAATCTATTTCCTTATACAAATAAATTCTAGTCTTATTGAGCTGTGAATTAGATCCCTTAGGACCTGTAGCCATTTCAGTGAGCGGAAAAGTGGGTTTTGGCAGAGCCTGCAACATACTCAATGTCTTTTGAGTATATATTTCAATATAAACTTGTGCATTAATGTATCCTAATATCACTCCTTCACTTCTCCATTTCCATTCTAGGCCTTTTAATTCACTTTTGTTGTTGTTTTTGTTCACTTCACTCTTTCTCAGTGTAAGAACTATTATACACGCTCCTTTTTCCATACTTGAACACCATCTATACACAAACTGTGCATATATTAACTTAATGTTGTATCTCAACTGCATAAAATATATGCTTTGAATGTTAAAATATGTTAAGTTTATCCTGTAATTTCTAGAGACTATTTAGATTGCCAGTAATTCTGTACTGTAATGTATTCATTGAGAAGCCTACTACATGCCATGTACTTTGTCAAGTACTGATCTGTGCTTGTTGACCTCTCCTGTTTTGATGTTACTTTATACGTCTTGTTCATAATATTTTTCATGAAGTTTACCAGTCCATTCTATTGTTTCTTCCATTTTTGGACCATCTTACTCATCTGGTTACCAAATAGTTGAATAAATACATGCGTTGAGAAATACAGGGATAGACAACAAGCACAGTTTCACTGACTGGACAGTGGAAGTATTTAAAAAGGAAAGCTGGACCATAATGGATTTAAATGCCTTTATAAGAGGGTAAACAGAATTTTTATATCAATGATTGTGTTGAAAAATCTAAATGTAACATTATAAAACATGCTAAATGAGGATACTGCATCTAGGAGGTGTAGCTCCTGAAACACAGAGACATGGGTGAAATGTTAAGCTATAAGTGTACTCATTTTGATAGCAATCTGAACTTGGACCACCACATATCCACAGTAGTAAGGTAATCCTTCTATGTGGCACATCTTATAAGTAAAGTCATTGCATCTAGATCTAAGGATGTTATAATTCCATTATACTTGGCCCTCATCAGACCAGTAATTGAGTACAATGCTCCCTTTTGCATGTACCTCACCAGACGTCTGCAACAACTGGAGAGACCAAAGAGGATTCTCACCAAGAAATTACAAGGTACACAAAACAAGTCTTACATGGAAAGACTGAAAGCCCTGCCACTGTATTCTGTTTCCTCCAGGATGCTAAGGTGTGATCTGTGCCTGGCTTACAGGGCAGTCTCTGACCTGCCACTGATGGAATTGCTATACATTCATAAATCAAACTTCAGGGGGGTCACTCACTCCAGGGACCTTAACCCAGTATCTGACATGAACAGATCATGCTGGAGAGGTAGATACACATCCCAATGACAGCCACTTCTTGGGATAAATATGGCTAGACTTGTAAGGGCTTTAGAGTTGTTAGCCTAGTAACTTTCTATGAATCTGTGATCTTACAAACTGTAAATGGCCAGGCTGCCTACTAACTAATCCATTTAAGACTTTGGAGATTTGGATTCACATTGCATTTGGAAAAAGGGCAGTAAATTTTAAGTGCTAATTTTGTGGCTGTATTTAGAATTAGGTTTCATGTGATGAACTATTAATGGTTTATCAAGAAAGTATCCAAAGTGGGCCTCACTGCCATATAAAGTTTATCAAGCACAAACAGGCAATGTAACAGCATAAATGCCATGCTGCTTCACCACAGGTGAAAAGATTGAATAAACAGGAAAATGGTGTTTTTTGTTAGAATACAGCAAGTATCTCTTCAAAGATGATCTTAGTAGTTTATTGAAAAAGGGAAGTTGCATGGCCTTCCTATTAATCTTTGTGTAAAAGGATCCTCAATCTTTTCATATTACAGATTATGGCCCTGAAGAAAATGTAATTTATTTCTACAGTAAATATGTGACCAACAATACATGCAATCTCTCACTAAAATTTGTTTGCAGAGCTTGAAGTGAGACACATGCATGACATACCACACAGTTCCTAATATGGAAGATAACTAAGAAATACCCAAATAGGGAAACATAGTACATACATTGCATTTCACCACCAGCATCAATGTTTCAATTAATATTAATTGATAAACCACGAATGAAACAGCAACTGATACAAGTCATTAGAAATACAACATCTTAGCAACTGGCAGAAGGTGTTCCCTCAGACATCTACACACGTTTTGAATACTACAAGTTAAAGTACAATACAAAACTGGAAGCTATGGGATTATGGCAAATGTGCAACATACAGACTGAAGTTTACTTTAAATGGGAGTCCTTCACCTTGAAGTGATGGGACCTCAGAGATATTAAGTAGGGAGGGCAATAGGCACTACAACCTGTATGATGGGTGTGGAGGATTCTCTCACCCCCAAAAAAATTGCCTGCAGGTTCAAATGCACTATTACTTTTAAAATGGCATTTCACCTAATATCCCTTGCAAAAGTAAACCTAGATCTTGTAGAGAATTATAAAAATATGCAAAGCTTTTCATCTTCTACTTCACTAAAATGTACTTCTCTTCTGCCTGCTCATAATCTAAAGCAAAGGCATTTTCAGCCTCAGTGACCTCCTTCCATGGATTCAGCAGTCAGACAGGATTTAGTGGAATGGATATAAATCTAAGTAGGTATAACATAACACAGCAAATTCCTGCTACCCAGTGTCAAACCCACTCTCAACAGCGTTCTCCTTAAGTTGAGCTGTAGGACAGACGTGGCAGTAGAAAACACCAAAACACTTCTGCTGCTTTATCAATTTCTCCTTCCACATAGCAATAATTACATGATCCCTTACAGATGTCGTGTTTCAGATCTAAGGATGTCTTTCCTATGCCACACACTGTTGAGAAATCTGTAAGTATGCTGAAACACAGGCCATTTTACATTCCAGCAACAGTTTTTGATATCCACTCAGAAAAAACACTAAATCATTCTTTACAGGATCTCCAGTCAAACCAGTTGTGCAAATGTCCCCAGCTCAACTATCTTTTGTAGGAATTACATGCTCTAGTAACTTTTACTTTTTAACAAGGATCATTGGTTAAAAAAATCAGATGGTCTTTCTTCTGTAAAAGTAGTTCTAACCCTGCTTGCAACTGTACTATTTATCAAATGTTGCCATCTTTATTATTTCATGGCAGAGATCGCTGTTAATTTCTAAGTGGTTATTAGCTACCATGCAAGTTCTGCACTGAAAATCTGTGCACCTTCAAACTTGGTAGAAAGTCCTTGCTAATCTTCATGGCTCGCACCTAAATTTTCTAACATGTCTGATTACATCTCAAAGGAATATATTCCATAAACTCCAGCTGTATTTGAAAATCCAAAATAGTACCTTACAATAAATTAAACAGTGTGAAACAGAGCTGTCAGAAAATGCATCTACTCCTTCTGTTACATCTAATGAAATAATATTTCAGAAACATTATTACATTCTGAAATACTGTGAAAAGCAGTACACAGGAAGAAAGCTGAAGGACCAGATAAATAATGATTATATTAATTTACAGTATTTGTAGTTACAGAATTCTTCTTGCAATATTTTGCTATAAGCTTTAGCAGAGGAGCTACGCATAAGGTCCTGTTGTAGTTAAAAATGAAACAGACTTGTATCTCTTTATGATCTCTGCATACAAATGTGGATAATGTAAGTTCTCATCTTAATGTGTCTAAAATAGTAGTACTTAAATTGCTTGTGAGGGAACTGCATGCAAAATCATACTACTTCTGTAAGAATGAAAAGGTACTGGAATGTTCATTAATTTCTGGCAGATTCTTGGAAAACATGCTAGAAGTTAGTCAGTCAGTTACAGAAATAGGTAAAGATTCCATTTACATGTTAGTAAAAAAAGTTATAACTTTGCATGGTATCACCAGGTGAAGATGTAAGAATTTTTTTGCAGAATCCTTGACAAGTAAAAGTAAATGCACAT
Source organism: Protopterus annectens (assembly GCF_019279795.1). NCBI lineage: Eukaryota > Metazoa > Chordata > Ceratodontiformes > Protopteridae > Protopterus > Protopterus annectens. The sequence continues at coordinate 1,561,031,851 of NC_056725.1, forward strand.
GATGAATAAGAAAAGCCCTATTTCTGACATCATAGGTAAAAACGGTTTACTATGTTTTGTGTGAACGACAGTCTGTCGGCAGCACTGCTGCCGAAAATGAGAAAGTCGTGCATAAAACATAAATGGATGGGATAATCGAACACACTTATGCAAATGCAGTAGTGCATTTGCATAAGTGTATTCGACTATCTGCACAGAGATTGGGGTGCAGTGGGGATTGGAAATTCATCCATATCCCCACTGTAGTGCGACCTCAGAGTTAGAATATATTAGTGGGGGGGTGTGGGGGGCCCAGCCTCCCTGCAAAAACATGATATGTCAAATAGGAGTCTGATTTACATCAGCTCCTATATGGCTATCACGTGATAGTTTCGGCCACAATGTCAACTCAAATGTGTTGATCATTTGGGTTGACATTCTGGCCGGTCGGAATGTCTGTGCTCGGGTTTACTTTTCGTTGTTTCAAACGGCAAATGTTTTGCCATTTGAACAAATAATAGTAAACCTGTAAAAACATACCTGCTATGGAAATGATGCAACTAAGAGAGTTTTATAAATGAGGATTAACAGGCAAAGACAACTAAACATGCCAGCATCAGTGGGTCATCAGACTGTACACTAGTCTTTAATACGTTTGGATTGACTTTCCATTAATGAAACTTTAGTGCAACTTGGCAGGGTTGCACAGCTTTGAATGGGATGTTAAACTGATATCCCTTCTATATGAGTTGGTGGTAGCTCAGGTGGATGTAAAAGATCCCAGAGGAAGTTCCTCTAAGCCCTGTCCAAATTTCCCTCAGTAGTATAAATACTACTCAGGTTTCCACTGAAAATAGGTCACTAGCCTAGTATGTCTAACCCGGTCAACAAACGATTGGTAGGTAGACAGATAGACAGATGAGTATATAGACAGATAATAACATTCTTTGCTGGAGACTTTAAACTGTGATCATGACTGTTTGGAAAGATGGTAGCTCAGGTGGATACAAAAAATCCTAATGCCTTTATCAAAAAAGACAAGGGGCTTTTACTGATAGCACGGGTTTATTACAAACAAAATGAAAATTTTCAAAATATACAAAAAAAGGTTCTAGGTTTATCATTTTGTGATTTTTAGCAAACTTTACGGTTTAATCACATATAATTTCAGTACCTTATGTATTACTCACTACATATCCACAAAACAAAATATATAACTTTCTCAAATTAAGTAAAAAAAATCTAAATAATCCATCTGTAACTAATTCGATTTTTATCAAAACAATCAAAATTTTGCTTTACACTGATTTTCTTCCAGCGAACTCTTGGATAAAAATCCCACAAACCAGTTATTCTTTTTACTAAAAAATCTTCCCAATTTTCATTTTTCAGTTTTTCCACATTCGCGTTTTCTGTTTTTACACACACATATATTGTTTTACCTTTTACACGCAGAGTATAAAAAAAGAGTAGGGGAATAACCCCCCCCCCCACCCCCCCCGAGTCCAGACCAGATTATCTCTAGTCAATATTACCTTATGCTATAATATATTCACACACACTATAAGTCAATAAGCAGAGGTGACCTACTTCTGAGATCAATGTTAATCAAATTAAATGTTACTCTATGGTATTTTACAAGATTCATGAAGCACCACCATTCCATCCCTGCACATAATGCTATTAAAAAGTAATGTAATTCAGAAATATCCCTTACAAATTCCCTTACAAATGAAATTCACCTGTCTATGCATTGTGATGAATATATAAACATATTACTATGTTAAGAAACTGTTATAAGTGAAACAGAAAAGCTGAGTTGGAAGTACATTACACTGAACATCTAAAGTTCTGGGCCCAGTCCTCATTTTCGGCAGTGCATGGGTCAGACGTTGAATTCACATGTGATTGTCTGCATGCTGTTTGCATTTTCAGAGTATTGTTGATTCAAGGGTGATACACATCCATTATATAATTACTGATCTAGCAACTACTGCAGACACAAACATAATAAGAAAGAAATTCAAGATCTCCAGGACTAACTTACTTACACAGCAGTTGGTGAAGAAGAATGAAGTTCTGAATGCTACCCACGAGACCTGGGTTTCACTCACATTTTAACTCTAAGGACTCTGTAGGGAATTAAGAATACATAGCATTTTGATAGTCTGACTGTCCTAGGAGAGGAGAGAAGGGGTTCCTGGCTGAGAATGCAGCCTAGAGTACAGAAAGAGGGCCCCAGACCTGTTGCAAGCACTTGAGAAAGTCCACCAGAAAATCATTCATGAACATTTTCCATAATTATATCTCTAAATGTCAGGCACGATGGATGGCAAGACTGTGTCTAAGGAAAGAAATCCAAATCCCTCTATTATGACAGCTTGCTGCCTGGGCGGCCATGGTGGTACAGTGGTTAGCTTTGTCGCCTCACAGCAAGAGGTTCTCCGGTTCGATTCTTGGCTGGGGTGCCTTCTGTGCGGAGTCTGCATGTCCTCCCTGTGGTTGCTTGGGTTTCCTCCGGGTGCTCCGGTTTCCTCCCAAATCCCAAAGACATGCAGTAGGTGGATTGGACACTCTAAATTGGCCCTAGGTGTGAGTGTGTGCATGTGTGTGCCTTCTGTGGAAGGTTGGGTGCCGGGCTGGCAACTCGACACTGTAAAACTCCACTGCCAATCATGAGCGGACAGATGTTCCGCTGTGCGACCCCTAACCGGGAAAAAGCCGAAAGAAGAAGAAGAAGAAGATGACAGCTTGCTGCCTCTCATACCACCTTTTAATATGGACACAGAAAGTCAGCAGGGAAATTAATCTGAAAAGAGAGGAAGGACCCTGAATGTTGGTTGCCTGTACATGTAAAACCTATATATATATTTATTTATTTATGTTTATATATTATATGGATCTACTTTGCATTACTGAAAATCTGTAAAACCAAAAATCAAATGCTTGAGACCAGAATAACAAAACTTACAATGTCAAACCACATCTTTTTTACCAGGGCAAGTAAACACTTGCCCAAACTTACACTACAACATACTGTACTATCTAAACCCACCTACGTGGGGTGGGTTACACCCACCACACATACCCCCAGCTAAATATACCAATTCCAGGATCACACTACTGTGGGGAAAAGGACATTACTCCTCACATTGTGCAAGTGTTTACTTGCCATGGGAAAATAAGATGTGGTTTGGCATTGCAGGTTTAGTTCTTCTGCTCTCGAGCATTTGGTGTTTCGGTAATGCAAAGTATACCTATATATATATATATATATATATATATATATATATATATATATATATATATATATATATATACACATATATATATATATATGAACACCTAATATGTTCCTTCTCCATAGAGTTTGTGATCTTGGAGTTAAGTATGTAATTAGGCAGGATATGGAGTGGTGCGGGCACTTGCCCTCTACAAAAAAAATGTTTTTTACTTTTGTTTTGTAGATTTATTTGTATGCTCCTAAGGTTTTCACATCTGTTTAGTCGACGCAGTTTGACCAACTAAATAGATGAGATATGTAATCTCTCTTGCCCATGGATTGTGTGATCTCAGAGTTATAATATACAGTTAGCAGGTGGCTTGCTGTCCTATAAAAAATTTAATCCCACAAAGTGACCTCTGTGACATGTATTCCTCTAAGTAACTGTAGAAAATACATCAGTATTCATATGCTTAAAATTGTGCAAAAAAGACTGACAAATAATGTACTGTGACCTAGACTGGGGACAATGACAAAATCTGAACAAAATATACCAGCAGGTCTCTGCATGAGTAAGAAACATTAGTCACATGTTTTTGTTACCATCTTATGTTATGGTCTTGTAGGAAAGTTTATGCTAAACATTGAATTGAACATAAAATCTTTCAAGCTTAGCGAAACAGACAGGTTTCAGTAATAAACTATAGAAAACACATTCTGGTGCAGTAATAAATAACTCCATTTGCTAATATTCCCAAGGCAGTTCCAAATCATTAATTCTTATTAAATGACCCTAGTTTCTCAAAGTATGCTGCCAAATATCTCTCTGGTTATCATGCATAATCGTATTCCCCTATCTGTTCAGTCTTTCCCTGGGCTCACCCTTTCCAATGTACTCTGTTTTGCACTACCTGCTCCTGTTCTATACACTCCACAACATACTTTTAATTACCTTACATTATACAGCCTGCCCAATGAGACAAAATTGTTTACATTTCCATCCAATGATCAGTGGCATCTAAGTACTTCATTAACCATTAAGCCAGCATTAATACACACCAGGTTAGTGGCTACAGGTTAACAAGAGACTGTCTATGAAGTGAAGTAGTAAAATGGTGAACGGTATTGCAGTTGCTCCTGATAACTGTTGCTGCAACTACATCTAGTGGGATTGCAGTTTTCCATTCACTAATCATAGAAAAAAAAACAGAAACGCAGCAGCAGTTTGCAAAAGGAAAACAAATGACTTCTAGAAGAAATGTTTCAAGACATGGCATACAGATTTTATACCATGAAAAGGTGGGCTTATTTTTCATGGGGCTCTCCTTGTACATTAATTTTGCCCCTTGGAACATTAAATGACTAATCATATATTCATAAGCAGTTACTTGGCATGCAGTCTAGGAGACCACTGAGAAGTCTATTCTAAATTCCAAATGACCCCAAAGCACTGTCTGGTTAAGTGACTTGCTCAAGGTGACACAGTAGTCAGATGAAGACCGAGGGAATCAAAGTTGGTAGCAAAGTAGCTCGTTACCAGCGCATTCACTTAATAATCTGTGCTAATTACCAATTACATCACCTTTTTTATTTTCTGAGCCCAAGTTATGCTTTGTTTCATGTGTTGTTCTCATGTCATATTTATATAATTTCCCTCAGTTTAGGCTATAGTACAATCCACATAATATTTGATGTGTCCCCAGTATCAGTTCTCCCTCCCTGAACTGTCTAGCCCAATACATTAAACGTGCAAATACTGCATGAATTATCACATAATTTGCTTAGGGAGAGATACAAAATATCTGAATACAAGAATGAAAAGACGTCAACACAAATGGTGACCTCAAGTCAGAAATGAACCCAAAATACTACAGTTGTGAAGTACAGCTCTTACCACTGAGCCTTATCTATATATTGATTTGCAACACTTCATTAGCCAATGGGTTTTACTAAGCCCTTGGCAAGTTTTCAAAGGACAATGGAGAAGCAAAGCTGCGTCATAGATTCAGTTAAACAGAACAACACAACAGTTATTTGATGGTTTACAACTATATAATGTCACAACAAAAGGAAATATGTACGATATAAAAAGTAAAGATTTAAACCTAATGCAGCACACATCAGTTGCTGAGTTATAAAACATTATTACTTTTATTGGCATAGTGGTTACGGTGCTTATCTCACATACAAAAGGTACAGGGTTCCCCTCTCATTTTTGGTCACTGTTTGGTTATTAGCTAGGTATGTAATAGTCTGCAGACTCATTACCTAGTATGAACATATGTTGTTTGTAGTCAAGGGTTAGCATAAAGTGTTTACCTCACAGACACAATGAACACAACGAACAGGATCTGTTTCTCCCCCCACATAACCATTAGAAACTTCCTAACTAATAGACCCCCTCCTATTAACTACCCATGATACACACAGACTCAATTTGATTGGGTTGCACGACTAGGCTTATGAAAGCCCTAGTGGTCATTATCCAAGTAAATACTTATGAACCTATAAATGGTATGAGCAGAAGTATATTTAATCCCCAGGTTAGCACAGTGGTGCAGTGATGAGTATCTGGTACCTCACTGCACTTGGCTATTTGATTCACATCCTGGCACATTTGCCTTATGAGAGATGTCCACACATCCTCCTGTAACTAGGTGAGTCTTCATGAGGCACTTCAGTTTTCCATCCCAAAAATAAGCAGGCCGTTAAAATGGCAAACCTCCTCATTGTCCACAGGTGTGTAAGCCACGTGCATATGAATACACATGCATCCTACAATGGACCAGTGTCTCATCCAGTGTTACTTCTCTGCATGGTACCCAGTGAGTATGAAGATGGAATCCAGTTCCTTCTTAACTCAGAAAAGTATAAACTAAGAAGCAGAAAAGCAGTTAACAAATGTGAGTGCTACTAAAAGGTGCTTTGCAGTGTTCCATAAGTGTGTGTTGCTTTTGCTGCTTACTTACATTTTTATTCTTTAGCAATTTTTGTCTGGCTGTTCTACTTAAGACTACATGTTACTATTTTCATGGATGGTTTAGAAAAGGAACTTGGTGAAATGCTCAAACTCACATTACATATAAAGGAAAACTTATGGCATTTAAAACTACATTTTTAGTACTGTACCTCAGGTCTCTCAACTACTATACTGCTTGAAAAGAAATACACCCCACGAGGGCAGCTAATTGTACGTCTACTTTTTATCAGCCTTGGTTAACTAATGAATATTAGCCTTAAATCATGGCACCTGACACCGTGCCTCTCAACTGTCCAATTTTTTACCAGCTTTTTGCCTCATATTTTACGTCTGTTGCTCATAAAATTTGTGGTTTTCTGGCAAATCACAGAGGATTCAAATCACTAAAAAGTGATGTACATTTCAGTGTCAAACTGCATATCTTTCAGAAAATGCATACTAACACAAAAAATGTTATTCTATCAACTTTCTAAGAGCAATATTGTTGAATCTGTTCTTATTTTTGGGCCTTTGCCCCTGCATTATTTTAGTCTTTGTCCAGATTTCTTGTGCTAAGAAGTTGAGAGGTATGCTTGACACCTGTTTATTCCTCACTACATGAATATAAAAGTGCAACAGTCTGTGAAGTTTCCTCTGTCATCATTGGAAAACATCTGTAACTTAATCTCACTAAAATATTCATCATATATACAACTCTGGATATGGACCATTAACATCTCTTTGTTCTTCTATACTCATTTTACAACAGCATGGTAGCTAATGGTCCAGTAGGCAGTCAAGAGACACAAGGATGCAAAGCCAAAAAAAGATAATGCTGCAGGACTTCTTGGTATTTTGGGGATTCTTCTTAGCAGTGGTCATGAGAACTTGTAGAAAGCAGTTTCCAAATTACAGCTTTCTACAAAAAGTCTGCACTGCTACTTTCAGCAAAACTGTTCTAAATGTTGAATTTGACTATAATATTGTATTGCATTTCAGTTACATTTCACCAAGATTCAGAGTTCACAGCTTTCAGAGCACCCAGCCCAGTTTACAAGTGTGATATTTTAGTCAATTGACCACCACAGTGAGTTTAGTCATATATTTAGGTTACATACTTCAGAATCCAAATGAAAATGTTTTTTGAAGCAGAAATGAAAGCATGTTCCCTGATCATCTGTAGCATTCAGTGACTAAAGGAGTATCATAATAATGAGGAAAAAAAAGAGTGTAAGTAAAGCAACAACCCCCAGAGCCTGTTTCTTGGTCTCCTAGAAAGCCCTAGCAAAAGCGAAACAGCGCTCTATTGTGCCCCTATTCTGAACAACTAATTAGTGCGCTAATGATTTTTCATGCTTATTAAATTACGACATTTGTTTACTGGAAGAAAGCATTAAGAGTGTACAAATATCACAAATACCTTGTTGCACATAATAAACTGAAAAACATAACAGTCACCGTGGAGGAAGACTGACACATGCACTGAGACACATAAATCAAAACTCAGCCCTCAGAGGCACTCATTTTTCCAGGCACAGGGGAGCCGGTAAACACTATCAGCTTCAATTAGCATAAAACAGCTTTGAAACAATAAGGTAATTAGACATGTTCATGACAGATAATTAAGTCCTGCAGTGATGAGCATTCCCAAAGTACTACTGTATCCATTAGTAAGGACATTCCTCATCTTGCAAAACCTTAGATTTAAAGCAATGCGCTGAAAATGGCACCATCCTCACCAGAGCTAAACGCATAGGACAAGAATGAGACCTCTTCTCTGACTGCTATAAATTAACCTATCTGCATTCTATTTTCTAAAATGGTTCTAATTCATCAAGGTACTGAAAAGGTTTCATTATATTAATGTCTTGTAAAATCACTACTGCTGCAGCAGGAGGGATGAGAGGATATACATTTTTATGACCAAGTGATGTGAGGCATACAATGAAGCTAAGTGCTCATAAGAGTGAGAAAAGACAGGACTCATAAAACAAATCCCTTTTCAAGGACTCTGAGTCCTGACAGCTTATTACTGTACAAACTTTTGATGTGGAACTCTAATTCTTTAGCAACATTATTAAACACCCAGATCTGAGAATGAATACAGACATATACTTTAAGATAACTATGGTGCATTTTTTTTCCTGCTAAACAAAATATTGTTATCTAGCTCAGTTTTTCAAATGGTGAGACCAGCCCACCTGGGGAGGCTTCTAACTGTTTCAAAAGAGGCCCAAGTAAGTATGAAAGCAATTGCTACTTCAGTCTCAACTATCTGATATTTTTTCTTTTTTTTTATGTAGGACCAGGCTAAACACAGAAGGATAACAGTGAGTAAATGTAGGCATTCAAGTGTGAATCAGCAAAAACACACAGCACGTGCACGCGCGCACACACACACACAGATAGACAGAGAGAGAGAGAGCAGAGCTAGGATTAAAAGGACCTTTTAGGGTCATTAGTCATCCTATCAACCTATACAATTTAGTTTTTTACTACAATATTTCCAAAAAAAAAGAAAAAACAGTATTCTAGGCCACAGAATCCACCATGAAACAGTTACAGAATTATTTTTAAAACATGGAAAGTTATGAAATGTGCAATATGTTAACTAACACAAAATATGAAACAAAGCCTAATTCCACAAACATCACAAAACAGTCGATCTACTGAGCATTCTATTTAACTTCCACTATCACTAAATTATTGCTGACTGGTTTGTGATTAAATTACAGCAAACCGGGGTGAACAATTTAAGATTGTTTTGTAGCAGTATGTCAATTCAGAGCCAGCATTAGGCATAGGCCAGCTAGGTGGCCGCCTAGGGCACCGCCTTAGCAGGGGTGCTATTCCAGTAATCTGGATGGTGTAGGTAGACCAGGATGGAGGTACAGGGTGATGTTGAGGGGGTCCTGTGAAGATCTTTTGCCAAGGGTATTAGTTGACCAAAGGCTGGTCCTGTATGTCATCACTTAGACTCACTGAAAACTGATCTCACTTTTTAAGTCATCAATCAGAGCATGCCACAAAAGTTATGTATCAATATTTTAATGAACACAGCTACAAAAAGAAGCAACAAATGCCAAGAAGACTATATGGCCAAGTCTGTCCATGAAATATTATGTCACTGAAACTGACATAATAACTAAGTAATAAATTATAAGTCAGGGTAACATTCACAGCAGAAAGTCTTTACAGCAAAAGGCCATTGAGTTAGAAGCAAAAGCACAGGACGTGCACCCCTTTATAGGTACACACATTTCCTAAAGCTATATTAATGCCAAAATCTACAGCCCATTTTATCAACAGATGTACTATTAGTAAATATATTGAGATGGTCATTATTTGCAATGTTCCAAAACTCCTATCACTGTACTATACCAAAATGACATTAGTATTTACAATAATCAATAAGAACATTTACAAAAAATCAATATCTGAGTACTTTTAAGTCTCTACAATCTTCCTGTAAGCCATATATCTGATACATACAGTCACTAAATCTCAAAGGTTCTTTTAATGGCCTTCCAAATCTGGACTCATGTACATTCTCTGCAACAGATTCGGTCACACGTTACATCATTTCGTGACTCATAACAGACATTTGATTTAGTCATGGACACTTCTAATTACTCTTGTTAACTCTTTTAATTGACTTCTAGACATTTATTTCAGATTCTGCAGATAGATGTACCTAAGTAAAAGCCTAAGTGTCCATCAAGAAGCTTAGACATGTCACCTAATAACAGTCAACTCACCCAACTCATCAGACTGCTCTTACTTGTCTCACACATGAATTTATCAACTCCCATCCACTTATCCAATCTGTTTTTAAGATTATTAGGGATTTAATTTGTTTGATGTGAAAAAGGAGTTTGTTCCAAAGGCAAGTGATGCATTGAGTTAATTATTTCTATTGCAGGTACTGTTGATGTGGTCTTAAAGGTTTATATCTCTAAAGAGGGTGTACTCGTGCTGATGATTCTACAGAAAGGCAGGAGATTAAAATGTTCAGTGTCCTTCGTAACTCAGAAATCTAAGCAGAAATCACCCCACAACAGCCTACAAGAGATGGTTTACAGGGCAGTGTTTTTAATCAAGCAAGATAATTCAGGTTTCCAAGGTGTATGTTTTTTTTGTAAGAAATATATGATGTCTTCTGAGTTGTTTAGATGGCAGGAAATATACATACCAAGCAGGGCATTATATTTAATGATAGATCAAATAAGGGATGAATAAGGTGGAACTATGACTTCTTGAGACATAGAGGAGATATCCCAAATGATAAACTGCACAAGTAAAATAATTTTCTAGCCATGAATGAGACATGATCAAAGGAAAGCTCATCATCAACAGAGGTACCAAGACCTCTGATGGCTGTGTCCATGATGAAAGAGGGTTACTAACATTGTACTAGGGTGGCATACTTCATTTTCTGAAAGATATGATACTAGTATTAAGGATGAGACCATGATTTTATACACTAGGCAGTGATGATATCTATCTATTGCTGAAGAATCTAAGTATCAGAAGGGGTACTGAAAATTGTGCTCACTTTGCAGTCATCAGCAAGTTCAGTTTGCTAAGTACTTTTGATTTCTGCTTTTATGTCAAAGAAATATAGACCAAAGAGGAGGGGGTCGAGGATGAAGCCTGGTGGGTCACTGCTACTGATATACTTCTGACTAGAAAAAAATACTCCAACCTTAAAGATATGAGTAGTGCTGGTAAGAGAGTAGACTATATATGCATTAATGATGAGGTTATCAACAAAACCTATATGGAGAATGGTGTTGAAAGCCTTGGCCAGGTTGAGGTAAGCAGTATGGACAGACTCCCCCACAGCCAAAGGAAGTCAGTTACGTTGACTAGACAATGCTGGCCTTTTTTGAAGGTCTTATGCTCAACAATTCTATGTTCCACTGCCTAACAAATGGGGTGGGAGATTGGCATAATGGTTAAGGTGTTTACCTTACAAACATAAGGTACAGGGTTTGATTCTCCCATGGGGTAACTGGCTAGGCTGAAAATGGCCCACAAGGGCAGTTAGTCTAGTACTAATCTATGAATCTATCTATGAACCTATATTATTAAGGCTAACAGCTCTGCAAGAGCTGGGGTAACTTGTGAAGCCACCCTTGTGTAGAGATATCTTAATGGCTGGTGTCCACATACCTAAGACATAACCTGTACAAAGACAAAGCTTGAAGAGGTTCATAGCTTCGTGTTCAGGCCATGAGGACATCAGGTAACACAGACTCCATAATATTTTGCTCATATCTTTTAGGTGAGATCCATTCAGCTAAAGCAGATTTAAATAGTGCAACACTTTTCATTGTATAGCCATTGTAACTGTTGAGTTACTTCAATTGATTACTTTCCATGGTTTTCACTCATGGATACTATTACTGGCCTTTGGCCACACTGCTCAAAATGCAAGGGCTAACCAGTTACTGAAAGTGGATTAATGCCATTTAAAATGTTTAAATCATGGACGGTACACTACCCACCAAACCTACTCAGCAACTTTGCATTTAACATACCCACATCAATTACCCTGTTGCCCCAGCACTCACTCTTTCATTTATCCCTTGATAATCCAATTTTAATTCTGCCACAGTGTTAGCTACTTGGTCTTATTTTACAGTTGCAGCAACGTTGGGGTAACCTGTGATTTGCCTTATCCTTATTACTATCTATTCTTTGTCTAAGTCCAAAGATAAAAGTTGGATGTTGCAGCATATTTATCAAAGGGTACTGGACACCCCCATACCTCCAATCCTCTACTTAGTAGCACTTGGCTTCTTCTGAATATAAATTAGCACAAACAGAGGGATAAGTTCTAACAATAAAAAGAAGTTATGTCTTACCATAACGTTCCATCTGTATTGTTGATCCTCGTTCAGTCATTACATGTGGGTATCGGTTCCGATCTCGGAACCGAGCCAGCCATCTTCCAAGCTCGCGTCAGCTACAAACTCTCGAGCTAAAACTCTTACCCAGAATTCCCCTCCCCCTGTTACCTCAGATTGAGTTTCCAAGTTAAAAGAAGGTAGAGGCTACCTCTGGTCAAATGACCTAATAGAACCGGATGGTGAGATACACTAGAAGCCACAGGAGGGGGAAGGAGGGAGGGTCGTAATGACTGAACGAGGATCAACATTACGGATGGAACAATATGGTAAGACATAACTTCTTTACCTGATATTGTTAATCCTCGTTCATTCCTTACATGTGTGACAGAGTCCCCAGCTACCTTTATTCCTGAGAGACTCTCATGGAAGGACATTCCTGAGCACCGTAGAACCAAAAGATGCTCTTCCCCTGGAGACCAAATCCAATTTGTAATGATTGATAAAGGTATGAGGAGTAGCCCAAGTTGCAGCTGCACAAATGTCATGTAAAGAGGCTCTGGCATGGAAGGCAGCAGAAGTTGCCACCGACCTTGTAGAATGAGCCTTTATGGTAGTAGGTAATGGAATATTACGTTGTCTATAAATGAAGGTCACGCAGTCTTTCAACCATTTAGCCAATGTGACCTTAGCAACAGCACATCCTAATCTAGGTCCAGAATAGGCCAAAAATAACTGGACTGATTTAAGAGAGGCCTTAATCCTGTTCAAGTAGAAGCAAATTTGCCTGTGAATAGCTAGGGTATGTAGGCAATACTCTCCTTTGTTTGAATGATTGGGGAAGAAAACTGGCAATTCAATGATTTGATTAATGGACATTTCAGAGATTACTTTTGGCAGAAAGGAAGGATTAGTTCTCAATGACACTCTATCTCTATGAAAAATCAAATATGGACTCTTAATGCATAAGGTCTGAAGCTCAGAGATACATCTGGCAGAAGTAATGGCGACCAAAAACAAGGTTTTCCATGACAAATATTTGAGGTCGCAAGAAGAAGCTGGTTTGAAAGGTGGCATCGTCAAAGCTTGTAGGACTAATGACAGGTCCCATGGTTGAGTAGGTTCTTTAAAAGGGGGTTTTAGATGATTCACGCCGTTTATGAAAGTCTTGCATAATTTGTGTGACATAAGACAGGAGTCTTGGACACCATCATGGAAATTAGATATTGAAGCCAAATGAACTCTAATGGTAGAGGCAGATAGACTGGATTGAAATAGGGTAGCCAGATACTCCAGTACTATCGACAATGGTGCTGAAAAAGGATCTACCTGTTCTTCTTTCAGCCAAAAGGTAAATCTTTCCACTTGCTTTACTTTGTTCTTCAACAGGCGGGCTTTCTTCAGAAACTGGGGAATGAGGGGGAGAGGTGGAAATGCATAAGCATAAAATAGACCTGAGGGCCGATCGTGGATTAGAGCGTCCCTGGGTGACTGTCCCAGAGGGGGAATCAGGGTGAAATAGTTGCTGCATTTGTAGTGGTTGGGGACACAAAGAGGTCACAGCAAGGAAGACCCCAGCAGTTGAGAATCTCCGCCGCTATCAAGGGATTCAGGGACCACTCGTGAGTTTGTAGTATACACCTGCTGAGTCTGTCTGCTATCACGTTGGAACTCCCAGGAATGTGCGTTGCTAGAAGAAAACGGTTGGTAGCCATCGTCCATTGCCATATCCTCATGGCCTCTCGACAGAGTGGGTAAGATTTGGTTCCACCTTGTTTGTTGATGTACCAGATCACTGCCATGTTGTCTGATTGTATGGCAATAGTCCCAGATGGCAGCAGGGGATGGAATGCTTGCAATGCCAGATGCACCACCCTCGGCTCTAGAACATTTATATGCAGATGGGCCTCCATTTCGGATCAAGTACCTTGGACTGTCTGTCCCTGACATAACCCCCCCCACCCCATCAGGGAGGCATTCGTGGTCACTGTAGCCTTGGGCTGTTGGGGGGAGAAGAGGTGAGACCATTGTGATGGGTTGTGGGCCATCCACCAATTTAAATCCTGTTTGCACCTGTGAGTTACTCGAATCTTGGCTGAAAGAGGGTACTGAAAGGGATACCATTGGGTGAGCAGTAGCCATTGTAGAAGCCTCATGTGAAACCTGATCAGGGGACAATGGTGATGGAGGCTGCCATGGAACCCAACAACTGTAGAACAGAGTGAGCTGTGGATTTCTCCCTTGAAAGGATTGGGATCAGTTGTTGCTTTATCCTTAGAATTCTGTGCTCTGGAATGGATGCTCTGCAATTCTTTGTATTCAAGACGACCCCTATGAATTCTGTGGACTGAGATGGGGTAAGATTGGATTTTTGCCAGTTTATGGTTATGCCTAGCCTTTCTTCAGAGAGAAGAGAGTATGCCAGGGCTTCTTCCAATAGATGTCTGGTGGGGGTGGAGTCGTCTAGGTATGGAAACACCTGGAATCCTTGTAGTCGCAAGTGAGCTGTGATGACTGCCAAGCACTTTGTGAACACTCTGGGGGCTGTAGAGAGTCTGAAGGGCAGTACTCTGAACTGGTAGTGACTGGCTCCCGCACAGAAGCGAAGGAATCTTCTTGATTGTCTGTCCACTTTTATGTGGTAGTACGCATTTTGAAGATCTATCAAGCACATCCAATCATCTTTTTCCAAAAGTGGAAGGATAGACTGTATTGTGACCATCCGGAATTTTTGTACTTTTATAAACTTGTTCAATGCACTGAGATCCAAAATTGGTCTCCAGTCCCCAGTTTTCTTTGGTGCCAAAAATAGACTTGAGTAGAATCCAGATGCTATCTGGTCTGGAGGGACTATTTGGATGACTCTTTTTCTTAGCAGCTTTGAAATCTCTAATGCTGTTTCTTCCCTTTGACTGGGGGGAACATCGGGTAAGTTTGTTAGGGGAGTGGGACAAAGCTCGAAGGGAATATGATAACCTCTGGTTATTATCCTTTGTACCCAAGAATTGGTGGTGATGGTTACCCAGGCAGAAGGGTACAAAGAGAAATGATCCCCAACCACTTCCAGAGGAAAGCATTTGGGGCACTTTTCAGGAGCGCTGGTAGGACTGGCCAGGGAAACAGTCCCTAGAACCCTGGTTATGCAGACCCCCTCTGCTCCGAAAAGGGCATCTTCCCTGTGAGTTTCCCCTTCTGCCTCTAGGGGAGAACTCGGCCTGTGTGTCACAGAAAGGACTCTGAGACTTTTTGTGCCATATCTTCCTACTCTTCTGGTTTCTGGAGAAAGCCCGTTGAGGGGAAGAATAACGGACACCCATGGCAGAAAGGGTCTTACCATCCTGTTCACATCTGGCCAGTGTGCTTTTAACTTTGGGTCCAAACAATGAAGATGCTTCGATGGGAGCATTGAGAAAGGAAGCCTTGAAGGGTTCCGCGAAATTACACAAGCACATCCAAGCATGCTGTCTCA
The DNA here is from genome assembly GCF_019279795.1 of Protopterus annectens. NCBI lineage: Eukaryota > Metazoa > Chordata > Ceratodontiformes > Protopteridae > Protopterus > Protopterus annectens. Next base: position 1,561,047,333 of record NC_056725.1, read on the forward strand.
GAACAATGCCTGAACTGGCCGTTCTAGCTGCTCCTTCTGATACGTGAGATATCAGGCGCATGGAGGAGTTAGATATTGATTCAATGGCAGCTAGCTGAGAGGCCAATTTGTCACAGACCTCATCAGACACAGCTCCAGCCAAAGTTTCAGAGAGCTCAGAAATTAAATCTCTTTGAAGCCTGGTAAAGTGTGCCATATAGTTCAGGGACCTGATTGCAAAGGTCGCTGATGCAAAAGTATGCTTCCCTATTCTGTCCAGAGCCCGGGACTCTTTATTGGGCGGATGGACAGTCTGGCTTTCTTCTTCCACCAGGTCCTTTTTAGTTGCGGCCGCCACCACCAAAGCATCTACAGAAAGACCTCTGGACCAATGGAGATCAGTAGCAGGAGAGGATAAAATTTTATCTGGCCTCCGAGGAATGGCCTCAACGATGTCAGGAGCCTTCCACGCATGCTGCATGATGAACGGGACCAGTTCGCCGGCAGGTGGAGTAACCCAGGAGGTAGGGGCCCGGGCGCAAAAGGCCTGCAGGAACACAGACTCTTCAGAGGTTGGGTTTGGGGGCTGCAAGTCACCTCTCTGTTTAAGAATTTCAAGAATATCACCAAAGGATACCTCAGAGGGTGAGTGAGGGGACCCTTCCCCATCATCAAAGTCTGTGTCTTCAGTAAGGGACTCCTCTGTGGAGCCCATGTGCTTCCTCTTGTAGAAGCTCTTTTGATGAACTTCCTCAGAGGGAGAAGCTGGGGAAGACAGCGCAAAAGGGGTCTCCTGTGGGAGTATATCCTGAGGCCCTTGCACCCAGTGTCCGCTAGGAGCGACTTGTGTACACTGCAGCCCAGAGGAGGGTGGGGAGAGTGATAGCACAGGATTGCCAACCGACACCAGAGCCTTCTCCATTAGCTGGAAGGCCGGTCCACCTGAAGAGGAGTGAGTGCCCAGGGCAGGGGTCACCCCTCTCCTAAGTGGCTCAGCTTGCCGACTCGGAGTCCCTGGATGGCTGTGAAACACTAAATTATGTATGCCACAGCTGGCATCATGGGTCATAACAAAGCTGTCCTGCCACAAAGACAACTGCAACTTCTTAGTGAGGTCCATAAAGGGAACCATAGAGGGGGAAGACTGTATTATATCAAGGGGCTTCAAAGGCAATGAAGGAGGAGAATAAGTAGGGATCTTTGGTAAAGGGTGATCACCTCCCGAGGAAGGATAGGTCCTGGGGGGCAGAATACCTCTGGCCAAAAGAACTTGATCCACAAGATGCAACATGTCGTGCTCAGAGAGGCTTCTAGTGGATTTCATGGACATGGCTGAGGTGGAGTCAGGTCTATCCAAAGACGGAGCAAGCTCGGTGCCCACCTCAGGGGTCTGCAATGAAAACAACAGGGCTGTAAAGGACTAAACTACAGGTGTCTGCACCAAGGAAATCGTCAGTGCCGAAGTCACGGCCTGCACCGATGATAAGGTGGGTACTGAAGTGGTTGTCGGCACTAAGGCTGGACCCGAAAAAAAATAGTGCCGATAACTGAATGGCCAGTGCTGAGAGGGTAGTCGGTGCCAGGTAAGTTGTCGGAGCTGAAAAGGCAATGGGTGTCGAAAAATACATTGACGTCGTAACAGTCTGCATCGACTGGACAGTTGGTGCCAGTAAAGAAGTCTGAAGCAAGGAGCCCCTCGGTACTGGTACGGTAAAGGGCACACTAGTCGGTGCCGAAGTCACAGATGGCACCAATGGCCTTGGTGCCGAAGATCTATGTACTAAAAGTGCTGGAGCCAAAGAAGTCAAATCCGAACTGGAAAGCTTAACTTTCTTGGGTCTCGGTTCCTGGGGGCCCTCAGCGGGGGACGAAGAAAGACACTTGGCCTTTATATGTTCATCACTGTTTTTCTTATGGGACCTTGGAGGGGTTGAAGCCTCTGACCAAGAAATAGCCTCTGAAAAAGGAGATTTAAGTAGCCCCTTCAATATTAATTTATTTTTTCTCTCAATCAACTTCCTGTAAGAGAAATTCTTACAAATCCCGCAGGGCGAGTCAACTGTTAAATGAGACATACCCAAGCAATAGACACACAGGGAATGTGCATCTGAAGTAGATAATTTATGGCCACAATCTAAACATCTTTTAAATCCTGGACTACCTTTTTTATCTGCCATGTTAGAAAGAAAGAAGGAAACCCAGAAAAAATACCAGCAATGGTACAAGAATTACCCGAGGGTAAGAAGGAAAGGGGGTTTACCAACTATGGTAAAAAAGAAATTACCTCGCGGTAAAGGGGAGGAAAGGAATTGAAAAGATTCAAGAAAGGATAATCGCTAAATTTGATAAGGTAAGAGAAAACTATATAATAACTTTTCTGTGAGAAAAGGCTGTTTTAGAATTTTGTATGAAAAAAAATATTGTACTTAGCTCAAGAGAAGTAGCTTGACATGACCGAATGGCGACGAGGCAAATGAAATCTGGGGTAACAGGGAGAGGGGAATTCTGGGTAAGAGTTTTAGCTCGAGAGTTTGACGCTGACGTGAGCTTGGAAGATGCCCAGCTCGTTTCTGAGGTTGGAACCGATACCCACATGTAAGGAATGAACGAGGATTAACAATATCAGATTAATGGTTATAACTTGTTTGCACTGTGAAAAATAATGCCGCAAGACTACAAGTATTTTAGTAGATGACATAGTTTATTCAACATTCATATAATTAGTATAGGCTATAAACTGAATGACACAAGTGCAAGCAGTGTTTGGACTTACAGAACAATTCCTGGCAGAAATGGGGGTGAATTAGTATTTATCTCTGTGCTCACTGCTGTTCATCTTCAAGTCTGATTACATTGGCAAAAGGTTGGAGGGGAGCGATCAATAAAGCTGCTGTATACAGATGATTTGCATTACAAGCAGACTTTGAACAGATACTTCACTAAACAATAGGGTAATGCAAAGCTCAATGCACATGGGACAAAAATGGCAACAGACAAGACAGTTGTCATGGCAGCAAATGGAAGAAATCAGAAGAAGATTAAAACTGAGTTAGAAGAAAATAGTGGAACACTTTAGCATCTTCAAGTATCTGGAGGAAAGCTTAAGGAGAAGTGGAAATCTGAATAAGGGTGATCAAAGTTAGAATCAGATAGGCTACAACTGATTGGCAGAGGCTGTCAGGGTTGTCTATGACAGAAGAATATCAAAGAAGCTGAAAGGTAATGTGTCCAAAGCAGTGGTGCAACCAGTAGCCCTGTATTGTTCAGAAACCTTGACAGTGAAGGCAAAGTAATTGTGAAACCTAGAGATGATGAAGATGAAGCATCTCAGAGGTGTGGTAGGATGCACACTGTGGGACAGAAGAAGTTGTTGAAATGATCTCAGAACAAAGTTCAAAATATCTCCAATTGCAGAGAAGGCCAAGGAGAATAGATTATAGTGGTTTGGGCACATGTGCATGAAACCAGAAAAGGATCTCGTGAAGGAGATTTGGAAAAAAACAGGCAAAAAGGCAAGAGGAAATTAGGAAATCCAGCACAGAGAATTGATGTATTGTGAGACAGAAGATCTGTGACAGTCAGGAATGACTGTCAAAGAAGGTAAGTGAGTGGCACTCAATCAAGAGAGCTGTTGACTGCTGGCATGATACCTTGCCCTCATGAAGAAAACAGAAAAAAGGAGTTTAATGATGATGATCATGATGACATTTCTTTACCGCTTTTTGCAGTCAGTGCATACATAAAATGCTACAGCCCAGTCCTTCATCTTAGGAAAAGAGAGTTCTTAAAGAATACTTCTCTCCTGCACACACATCAAGAGAAATTTCCACTTACTTTGTTTACACCTCAGATGTTATACCCTTCCGAACATTACAACACTCTAGAAAAAACAAAATACTTGAATATAACATTACAACACTCTAGAGAAAACAAATCACTTGTATATAACATCTTGAAGATTTTGATAAAAATATATTGTCTGAGCCAGGTGTGTCTACAAATGGTAACTCTTGACTCAGCTGCTTGGGCTGCTCTGTAAGCAGCATTATGGTCAAGTTGGATGAAGCAATTTGAAACAGTTGACATAGCTGCCACCTGTGACTCTAACTTCCTACATAGAATTCTATACTTCTACATAGAATTCTGTTTGGCAATGTCTTAAATGTGCTAAACACTTCAATTGCTAATGCATGTTGAAACCAATACTGAACACATACATACATTTGCAAAAAAACAGTCTAGTGCTCAGAATTCCTTAACAGTGGAAGGCCAACAGACTTGCATCTAAGGGTTTTTTTCTGAGTACCACTACCACCAATAAGGAGTCACTCAATGGAGTCTTGCGCAAAGATTCCCAATCCTTGGGAGGTCAGGTGATCCATTCCAGTCTTCTCATTGTTGGTGCGACTACATCACACTTTTGACATATTATCTGCTAAACAAACATGACCATCTCAGCAGGCAGAACCACCCAAGAGGTAGGTAGGAGAAGAGTGAAAATCCACATGTAGAATTTCCTCTGATGGGGAGATTGGGTCAATTGGCCAAGCTGCCTTCTGTCTCATAGGTTAAAGAAGCATATCAAATTTAAGGAGAATGGGAATTCTCCCACTTGATGTTGTTAGTATTAGGTGTGGGAGGCTTTATGGGGTGTCTGTGGGCTTCCTCTTGCAGTGTTTCTTCTCATGACAACTTGTAAGGAAACATCTGAATGAGAGAAAAAAAAAGTCAATGCCAGATACATTGAATCAATCTCTTTATCAACTTTCTGCACCCCTCACCCTCTGGTGGGAAGATGGAAATGCTATGGATTCAGATCCATGGGTGCCCAGTGGTAAATACCAGGCAACTGTTAGGTCCCAGGACCAATGCCCAGCAAGAATTCTGAATATCTCTACTGACAACAATTCTGATGCACCTCATCTAGTAGTCTGGCAACATGGAGCCCACATACAACAAAAAGCATAACATCAAGAGTAAAGTTATAAAGAGTTTCAAGTCTTATTAAAAAAAATAAAAAGTGCTTACTCTGCTCATTGGGTTGTTTTTCAGAACAGCCTAGCATTAGACCTGCTCTAAATGGAGAATAATGTGGTTTATTACAGGTTACTCAAAAAGTGTCTCAATAAGACTGAAAGTAAAAGAAGAAGAATGTAATGGATATTTGCAGAAATACACACACATAGGAGCAAATTTTGTATATTGTTTTACTAGCAATATGCATTCCAATCACTGCCTATCAGTATGTAGTAAGGCAAGAATTGTTTTTTATTTTAAGTTTTCGAGTGCATAAGTACATGTTTGTGTGTGTGCATGTGTGTGTAAATGCATGGGGGGGTACAATAGTTTGCACTATCTGGTTCTGACATCAGAAATACATGTGGCCATTATTGACATATTTATTCATTTGATTCCAATCAGACATTATTTATTTACATTTGTATACTGGGAAAGTCGAACTGGGCAAACAAATCCCTTTTCAGTGGAGAATTTTGGAAAACACTCCATGAAAAATAATAACAGTGGTACATACAGCATACAGAATGCTCAGGTAACATTTAGCAGCATTATATAGAAAGCTCCATGATAACTATTTACAGTAATACTGTACAATATACAGAATGTTGAGGCAACATTGGCAGCATTACATACAAAGTGAGAATAAATAAAGCAGATCTGAAGGGTACATAACCATACAGTTTGCTGTAACTGCAGGTTGCATCTGTGCATGCATTCCTCCAGTGACTGCACTGCAATGGGCTGCACTGCATGTGTCTGACAATAAAGAAATTAAATGTATTACAGTGGCCATTATTACTGTATTTATTTATTCATTTGATTAGAATCAAACATCTGAGGTACACAAGTTCAATAAAGTGGCCATAACTGATGGGCACAGAGGCCGCATGTACATGTCACTGCCTGACCTCTATTGTTATTTGATCACAGTTAAACAATCAGTGATACATTTTGGCAGGCCTAGTTTGTGTTCTGAGTAAACTGAGCTATAATACAATACACTGATTGTTTTTTGACAAAACTGGATAGCTGATATGTATATAGTCACTAAAGAGGCAAGAGTTAGTGGGTATTGGGTCAGTCTACAGATGACTGAGTGATCCAGCAATTGGCAAAGGAGTTCTCCTTTATCAACTTGAATATGGGCTCCCAATCTTTGATTCTGACTCCAAGAAGAATATTGACATGCTCCACATGATCTGTAACAGCATCTGCTAATTCATTACAAACTTGTGTTTCAGCGAGTATCACTGTATCACAGTAGAAAAAGCCAAATGGCTGCCCATAAAATAAAGATCTAACCTACATTTATAATCCCAAATCTACATGAGCTGGGTTTGGTCTAGACTCTGAAGATTTCCTGTATTGCTGTTGATCAGATCCATGATTATCTTTCCATAGCCATGCATAGTCAGACTTACGGGTTGGTCGTTTTCTGGGTCAGTTGATGGTCCTCCCTTGTGCAGAGGGATGGCTGTTGCTGTCCTCTACTCTACTGGGGAAAAAGTCAGTCTGGAGACTGTGATTAAACAGAGAGCCATGTGGGTCTGCTAGGTCAAGTTTCAAGGTATTTAATACTTTCTGGTTCCTGTATTTAATAAGCACCCTGAGATTCTGTCAGGGACCATTGATGCCATGTTTCTAACTTTAGAGAGAGCTGTGATGACCCCTTCTTTTGTGATAACAGGAAAAGAAATGGTAGGGGGTGTTTCATGGGGAGTGACCGGAGGTAATGAGGGGGTAAAATATGAGCTGAATTTGTTGGCCAGCAGGCTTGCTATTACTTCTGGATACGTAAAGGTAGTGCCATCTACAGCCAACTTAACACATTGCTGAGTCTTTCCCTTAAGATTTCGGACAAAATTAAAAAGTGCTTTGTGGTTAGCCTTTGCTTAGGAGGCTATTTTAATCTTATATTAAGCTTTTGAATACTTTACTACTTCCCTGATTTGCCTGTTGAGACTGAGGAATTTTTTTTCTCTGTTGTGCGCCCTCCTACTTACTTCCAGATAGGAATTTCTTCTTTCTGTCTGTTTATGCCAGGGTTCCACCAGGGTGGCTTGTTTTTCCAGCTAGATCTAGATTTAGTTTGGTCAGATACTGTCATTTCTATGCAGTTGTTTAAGTGGTTGTACAAGGTATTCATATAGACTTCTGCATAGGCCTCTCGGTTTTCAGGGTTAGAGGGTGCATTAAAATGATCTATGCTATCACTTAACAGAAGGTGATTTACCTTGGAAAAATTCATTAGGGTTTTAGGGCTTGATGCGAGTTCTACCATTACATTTATTTCAAAGGACACTAATTTATGATCTGCTTTTACCAATGAGGACATTAAGATGGGGGGGGGGGTGCAATGCTCCCCTACGTTTGGGAGTATTATGTTATCAATATTTGAGCCACTAGTGGAAGTGCAGACCAGAGCACTTGCACTGACAAAGTCCAGGAATCTCTGAGCCTGCATGTTAGTGGTAGTATATGTTTCCCAGCTTATGAAGGGGTAGTTAAAATCGCCGATGAGTAGTTTGTTGGGCAGAATATTAAGTGATTTTAGTAACTTTGAGCATGCAGAGTGGTTTTCCTGGTTCACGGATGGGGACCTGTAGCTAGTGATGATATGGTGGGGGATTTTGTCTATGGTCAGCTGGACATGGAGTGACTCAGGCAAGTCAAGCAAGTCATCCTGCTTGACCAATTTAGAGATGCAGTTGTATTTTATGTAAATAAAAACACCTCCTCCTTTTATTTTTTTTCCTTTTGAGATGGTGGTCTAAATGTGTGATAGGCTTTGCACTGATAGGGTGCTTTGCATAGCCTTGAAACCCATCTCTGTAACTGAACAGATGTCAGAATCCTCCAAAGCAAGGACAGCTTCCAGGGAGCGCTGTTTCTTAGTCAGACTCCTAGTGCTGAGCAGTAGTACTTTCAGCTTGGCATTAGAAGAATTTTTTTACATTGGTACATCTGTTTGTTTAGCACTGCCTGAAAAAGGCACTATGGAAGTGGCTAATGCCTTGGCCAATATTTGAAACCCTAGCAGTGACAGGTGCAGACCATCTCTGGCAACACAGCATGGTCTGTCAAACATGTCATCCCAGGCTGATAAATACTGGATCCCCTTTGAATGACACCAGCAGCTAAGCCAATTACTGAAGTCAATTGTTTTCTGTTTGTATTGGGGTATCATTCTTGGTGAGGGTAGAATACTGCTCAATGCGAGGATCATATCAGCTTGCAACACGTGTCCAGAAAGGTCCATCATGTCTCTCTTCATATTGTCCAGGGAAGTATGTCTCAAGTCATTCATGCCCACTTGGACTATGATTATATACCTGTGGTTGAGTGACCTGAGTGCTTGTGTTATCTGGCGAATCCTGCCCCCCGACAGGCAACTGATTGTAATCCTTTCCTTATCCAACCTGGGGAGGGGCCAAACTGTGTGTCTCACTATGCAGTCTAATATGACCAAGATATTTGAATGTGTGGTACTTCACCTTAGCAGCTTGCTTGTGGAGACACTGTGATGTGCATTTTTATGTGTAGTGGTTGGTGCTGTCTAGGATTTGTTTGCATGCAGTTTCTGAGGGCAGCATACAGGAGGCATCTGAGGTTTTGGTAAGTTAGTTGTGAGTACCTCCACATACGTGGGTTTATGTGTTGAGACCTTATTTAGTGAAGAAAATGATGTACATCTGCTGACAACCTATTTGTTATTTGATTTGACAGCATTTGAGAGTAGTGTCCCAGTCTGCATAGTGTAACTACATCTTCCACATAGAGTATTTGTCTCGGGATTAAGTGGTTGTCAGTATACATGAGACAATTGCTCAGATGCTACATTGCCTTGGGATGCCCATGTTAACCAGGCTGGCCGAATGGCTATCCTTGGTATCATTTATTTAATATGGGTTTGTGCCCAATAAAGCAAATGTTTGGAAACTTTTATTTTATAAAAAGACAAGCAGTAGGATTTTGGAAGAAAAATCAAATTACTTTAGTGAATACAACACAAGATAATTCAAGTAACAGTGAGCATTAATGTTTGCAATTCAATACTAGCAGGATTAGAGACCATTTTCAGAAGATGATCCGTAGAGAAACATAATTCAGTAGAAAGAGCTGACAAAACTGTTGAACTCTGCCAGACCCAATAGATGATGGATGGTTAGAATGGCATTATGTGATGTATGACTCACCAGGCCTCATCTGTCACACATGCACACACACACATAGGTGACAGATGCAAAAAAAAAATAAAAAAAAACACTGACTGATGATGGATTTGCTTCATTCTCAGAGGAAAAAGGTTCTCCTGAAAAAACTAACTGGCAGCTGTCTAAAGCCTAGTACAGCCAGACAGATGCTCAGCCAGTTTCACAAAAAGCAAAATGTGGGTGATTGATAAACAGATATGCAGAGTAGTAGAAAATAAGATAGTTAATGAGCAGTTTGGACTCAGATCATGATGAAACAGAAATGACCCAGTGTTTACAGAGAAGCTAGAGTTGAGGAAAGAGTCCAACTGGGCATTCCCAGACTTGGAGAAAGCATATGGCAAACCCCAAAGAAAGCTGGTTTGGGCAGTACTGCAGTGCTTTGAAGTCCCAGAAACATTGATACAATTAGTGCAGACTATGTACCCAATGACTCAAATACAATAGACTACCTTAGCAAACTGGTCAGTGAGGACAGATCAACAAAACTGATGTTTTCAGGCAACGTGGCATTACAGGTAGACTCTGTGCAAGAACTTCAGTAAAGGACAGGGAATGGAGTGAATAACTGAAAGCACATGGGATGAAACTAAGTACAGATATGGCAGTGGTAATGGTAGCAAACTGGGGAAATCAGAAGGAGCTGAGAATTAAGATAGAAGGGAAGATAGTGGAACAGGTTAACGGCTTCAGCTATCTTTGAGGGGTGGTTGAGAAGAAGGGAAGTCTGAATGAAGAGGTCAAATCAAGAATCAAAGGGACTGCAACCAAATGGCATAGAGTATCAGGTATAGTGTATTACAAAAGAATGCCAAAGCAGCTGAAAAATAAGGTGTATAAAACAAGGGTGTGACCAGTACTACTGTATAGTACAAAACCCGGGCAGTAAAGGCAGAGCAGATGAGGAAGCTAGAGGTGATGGAAATGAAGTACCCGAGATGGGTGGTAGGATGCACACTGTTGGACAGATGAAGAAATGAGGACATAAGAGAAGAAACCAAAGTAGCTTCAATTGGAAAAAAGATAAAAGGGAACAGATTACAGCGGTTCAGCCACATGTGCAGAAAACTGGAGGGCAATTTGGTGAAGAGGATATTGGACGAACAGAAAGTAAAGAATGTAAGAAAAAATCAAGGCACCCAGGAAAGAGATGGATGGATTGTGAGAGAGAACATCTGTGACAGACATGAGTGTCAAGGAAGGCAGGAATGCGGCATTGAATTGAGATAGATGGTGACAGTTAACACAACACTCTGAAAAAAGTGGTTTGATGATGGTGGTGATGATATGGTCATTTGTTGATCTCATATGTACATCCATTTTACTGTTGCATAACATCTGTTACGCAGTTCCTCTCAGTCTTGTTCTTTCAGCATCACTCATCCTTATTTCTAACTCTTCTCATAGCGGTACTTCTTGTTTGTGTATATGTTTTGAACAAACTTCCGTGAATCCCACTTAGTTATGATTTTTTTTACTGTGAATAATGTTCCAGATGACTTAGTGGTTAAGGTCTTCACCTCCCATGCACAAGGTGCAACGTTCAATCCTAACCTCCGACCAATGTCTGTTTGGAGTTTCCATGTTCTCCCCTGTGTCTCCATGGGGTTGCTCCCATGTCCAAAAAACATGCTGAGTGTTTCCGTCTCAAACTCATCAATGAATGGAGCTGTGGACAGCAGCACCGACTCTACATTGTGCCCTATAGGGGGAAGAGTTGCACAGGTCAACAGCTTTGGGCATCTACTGTGGTGCGCAGTATCCTCAAGAAAGGAGAACACGGATCACAGACTGCACACAGTGGCAGGGTTAGCCACTCGATAGTGTAAAATATGGCTCTAGGTGATTTGGTTATGTTGACTAATGTCACCAAAAATGGGCATGGGCAGTTACTGGTGATAAGTGGGTTGAGGACCTGGCCTACTTTGACCCACGCCAGGGACCCTTGCTAATGGTGGAAGGGGTATATGTGCCCCTATTGGCCAGTGTGTGCCCACCATAAAGCCCAGCAGCCCTGGGTCAATAAGCTACTGGCTGGCCGGTGCCTAGTTGCCCATCCTGGGTTACCTGGGATAGCTCTATTGAGCGAAAGCTGGATGTAAAACCAACCAACCTGCCAAACATGAACTGAGAATTGCTACGCTTAATGTACTGGCAAGATGCAGCTTGGAAGTGGATAACATGATGATATGGAGGAGGCTGGACATCCTATGTACCCAAGAGATGTGATGGAAGGGAAGTGCAGCAAAGCCACTTGGCTTCAGATCCAGAGTCTACTACTCAAGTGGAGGGCAGGCTAGAAATGGTGCAGGAATTGTGGTGAGAGAGAGGCTTTAGAAGGCAGTAAGGGATATCAGAATTAATGAGAGACTCATGGCAGTCAGACTCCAGTGTAATGATAGGGCAGTATTCATAATCTGCCTATACCCCACAGCAGGGTTGTGATAGTGAGGAAAAGAGTGCATTCAGACAGCAGTTGCAGGACGTCATAGATAAATCAGGAGAACATGAATTAGTGTTGATAATCGTTGACTTGAATGCACATATCAGGACAGACAGAACAGGATATGAGGACTGCCTGGGTCCACATGGATGGGGCAACATGAATAAAGAAGGAGACGGCATTCTAGACTTCTGTCTGGCAAAAGGCTTGATAGTAGCAAACAAATGGTTCAGAAAGAGAGACAGTCACAAGATCACATACAAGAGTAGTCAACATGCAACTCAAGTATACTTCCTCCTAGTAAGGAAAAGGCACTGAGGTAGAATCCGTGATTGCAAACTCATCCCCAGTGAAACAGATGGCCCACAGCATAAACCACTAGTTGCCACAATCAGCTGCAAGCAGTGGTCAGAGAAGGCTCTAAGGTCAACAGAGACCAGGCTGAGACTGGAGAGAAAGTACAACAGTTCAAGGAATTACTGATGTTTCTAGCACCCCAAGAAGAGGAGGAAATAGGTGGAGTTGAAGAAGAATGGCAGCGCCTAAAACAGCATGTGTTAGGACTACAGAAAAGATATGTGGCCGAGCCAAGTATGGAAATACGGTACATAAGGAAAGCTGGTGGTGTAATGCAGAAGTCCAGGAAGTCATCAAAAGAAAGAAGGCATGCAGGAATAAGTAGAAGATAGAAAAGACTGACCAGGCTATGATGGACTACTGGCTGGATAACAAAGAATCTAAGTTGCAATAGCAAATAATAGGGCATCAGAGGCACTGTACCAACTTCTGGAAAGTGGCAGCAAATTGGGAAAATCAGAAGAAGCTGAAAATAGAGACAGAAGGGAAGATAGTGATACAGGTAAACAGCTTCACTTATCTGGGAGGGGCAGTTGAGGAGAAGGGTAGTTTGAATGAAGAGGTCAACGCTAGAATCACAGGGGCTGCAGCCAACTGGCAAAGAGTATCAGGTGTAGTCTATGACAGAAGAACACCAAAGAAGCTGAAAAGTAAGGTGTATAAGACAGTGGTGCGACCAGTACTACTATATGGTACAGAAACCTAGGCAGTAAAGGCAGAACAGTTGAAGCTAGAGGTGATGGAAATGAAGTGCCTGAGAAAGGTGGTAGGATGCACACTGTGGGACAGGCAAAGAAACGAGGACATAAGAGCATAAGCCAAAGTAGCTCCAATTGCAAAAAAGATCAAAGGGAACTGATGATGATAGTTTGGGCACATGTGCAGAAAAGCAGAAGACAATCTGATGAGGAAGATTTGGGACAGACAGGAAAAGGGTAAGAGGAACATCCAGCAAAGAGACTACCATTTATATAATAACAATAATAATAATAATAATCATCATGGTTATTGTTTTTTAATACATTTCACTACATTTCCTTGATTAACCTCTTTTGGAAACTTCTGAGGTACTCATAATAAGGGGCTTTATTCCAAAAGATCAGTATAGCATTGGAGAAGGTATGTACCATGATGCACTTGTGACCTCATTCTTCACAGACAGACATGCATCCTAGCAGAATAGGTAATAGGATGATGAGGGCAGCCTAAAACAACAAAGAATACAATTTCTGATCACTGACTTACAATACAGTAACAACATATCTTGATGATGTGATTAAGTAACATTATTTGTTAATATCAATGGCTTTAATTATGCATGTGTGGTGTATGACAACCTTGTATAAATACACACATCATAGAATGTGTAATATTATGGAATACGGGGCCATAGCTTGACACAAGGATGTGTAGAGTAACAGATACAAGAAAAACACTGCAGAGAAAAAGATATGAAGAGGCACACCACCACCAAAACTCAGAACAGTATAGCAGGAAACAGTTGAATGACAGTGGAACAGAAATATGACAGACAAGATTTCAGAATTTGGCACATAAGTTGCTGAAGATGTATCTGTGAGATAAAAAAATTCATCAAGGGGCATAATTAACCATTTTATTAGCCCACTAAAGTTAAAATAAAGCACTTGCAAGTTTGAGGGATAACAGCAACATTGCAAACACAGCAGAAATACAGGAGGTGTAGTACATTGTCACTTCTGTCTTCAAAGAAAGGGGTACATCCTGCCTAAAAGCACTACAGGGGTACCCATGAGTAAAAGGAGTTCTAAAATAACCACTTCATCTATTGTGGCACTTAAAAAATAAACTACACATATGGGCCATTTTTTTTTTTTTGCTCCTGGACTCTTTTTACCCTTATGGTTCCAAAATACATGCATAAAACAAGGGGCTTAGAAGAGGGCATCCTTCAATTTTTAAGAATACCGTGACAGTTTATTTATGTCCTGGAGTTTGTAGCTATGATTCACCAGATTCGTTTGCAGTTGGGTGTAGGGATTATACTGCCCTACAAGGTACAGACACTTCCTCATTTACATACATTACTGAAAGAAGAAGGTAAGCATTTTTTTAGAATTGTCCATATCTGGGGAGACCTCACAAACTAGGGGTAATATCTTATCCCTTGTATTCCTTTTCATTTTAGCTAGTAGAGTGCCTCCAATGCCATGTTATTTGCTACTGCAACTCCTTTCTTTGATTCTTGCAAGCCAACCAGTATTGCTTCCTAGCCTGGTCCATCTTTTCTATCTCCCACTTTGTCCTACACTCCTTATTTCATTTGATGACTTCCTGGGCTTCTGCATTTCACCACCAGTTTTCCTTACACACCTTATTTCCATGCCTGGCTCAGCCACATATCTGTTCAGCAGTCCTCACACATGCTGTTTTGAGACATTGACATTCTTCTTGACTCCACCTATTTCCTCCTCTTCTTGGAGTGCTAGAGACCCGAGTAATTCCTCGAACTGTTGACTTTCTCTCCAGTCAACTTCCAGGCCTTCAGCATGGTCTCTGTTGACCTTACAAGCCTTCTCTGATCACTGCTTGCAGCTGATTGTGGTAGCCAGTGGTTTATGCTGTCAGTCATCTGTTTCACTGGGGATGCTTAAAATACTAAATTACTGTTCTTATAAATAATGGGACAGGTATTATCAAAAATATACATCCTCCTCCCATCTAGCTAAAACTAAATTGGCATACAGAATGTAAAGAAAGAAAAAAATAAACATAATTATTTTAGCATCTGTAACTAAATCAAGTGGAACTAAACAATGGAAATCAAATTCTGAATATGCACAAACTGCATTTGTAAAAGGCATGCTTAACCTTCCACAAAGAATAAATAAAATGTAAACATTATTAAGAAAATTATGAAACAAGATTGGAAAGAGGTTGCGGAAGGGCAAGGGTATTCACAAACAGTGCACAGATGTGTACATGTATCCTGTATATGTTGTGTTTAGTGTGCTGTTGTGCAGTACCATAGGATCATAGGATTATAAGAGGTTACAAGGCTAACTGCCCTAGAGCCTTTTCAAGCCTAGAATTTTGTGCCCCTGTTAAAGACTTTGATATATGCCTGTGCCTTTGGGCATCTACAGAATGACCCTGTCCATAAAGGCCACAGGTGACAAGCTATGGGTGAATTTGCAATTTCCCATCAATTGGTCCAAACTGCATTTGAATAGGCTTAGGGAAAAACTCTGTTCACATGAATGGAAAGTCTGTTCCAGAGAAGGGTACTCTCTGAGACTCATGCATTTCCTTCCAATATGTTTTGTTTATATCACAAAGTTCAGATCCTTTGGGTGGGTAATTCTAGTACTGTTAGTTTGTGAATCATGGCTGGATTACAGAATGCCTTGTAGTTTTGGCATAGATTGCCCCACAGTACTCTGTAGGAAACCAAGTACAGGGACAGAGCTTTGAGGCAGTCCACATAGGACATATTATTTACACCCTGCATTCTTTTAGTAAGGAATGTCTGTGACTGCTCCAGCTGGTGCAAATGCCTGGACAGACATATGCCGATGTGAACATCACACTTGATTATTGGTCTAATGAGGGTTGAGTATATTTATTTATTATTTATTTTATTTTACATTTGATTATCGGGAAAGTCCGACTGGAGGGAATGCCCATTTTCATCGGAGGCCTGGGGAGAAAAGCTCCACACAGAAAAAAGAAAAGATGACTTAAAGGAAAGATAAAAGAGAAGGAATATTACAAAAAAAAAATAAACAGCTATACATAGTGTAATTTTTCATAGTTTAGATACCAACAAAAAAAAAGTCTTTTGGCTTTTCTCGGTTAGGGGTCACCACAGCGGAACTCCGATCCGCTCATGATTGGCAGTGGATTTTTACGGTGCCGAGTTGCCAGCCCGATGCCCAACCTTCAAAGAAGGCACGCCCATTCACACTCGCACCTACCTGCATGTTTTTAGAGTCAAATATGTACAAATAAAGGTATAACTGAGATATAAATATGTAGCATAAAGGGGATGTGAAATAATATTGGGTTATATTTAATACTTAAAATCCACAGTCAAAAACCTGGGTAAAGGTATTAGTAAAAAGAAAGAGTTTGTAGGATTTTTATAGTATTTTATAGAATTTGTATAGTGGTATTATGATCTCAAAGTCTGGATGCTATGCCCTTACATGCCATGTACAAGGGTTTTCTCACTACCATGGACACATGATGATCAAAGTTCAGGTTACTGTCAACCTGAGTTCCCATATCTCTTACCATTTGTTCTCCTCTCAGGGCAGTGTTATCAATTTTGTAAGTGATAATTCATACACACAAAACAGCACTCCATAATGGCATGCAACATTTCCACCCATGTTCTTGAAAGGCACTCAGGAATGTACAATACTTGTACCTATTAGCAAGGTACTTGTGTATAACTATTCTGTTACTTACATTAACCAACTCAGAGATCACTTGACAGTGGAGTAAAGGCAAATTCCCAGACCCTGTAATTCTGTGATTGCCCATATGCAAAGTGGATGAAAGGTTGAAGAACAAGCCTGTAATAGTATCTGCTATACTAAGGTTTCACTGTAACTGATGCAACCACAGATATACATGCACACACACATATGCGTATCTATTTATCTGTCTAAATATATGTATGGGTCTACTTCTCTTGTTCGAAAACACACTTCTTCGAACACGAGAAAGCCAAGACCCACTTTAGCAAAAGTGCACTTAACCGAAAGTGTACTTTTGCATAAATCTGTTTAGTGAAGCATGGTACAGCAGGGATAAGGAAATGCACCTATTCCCCACTTTAGTGACATCTCGGAGTTAGTATATCTAAGTAGTGGGGGTGTAGGGCGGCAGTTCCCCCCACACATTGGGGGGCAGGGGGGCTTGACCCCCTGCAAATGTGTGTTTCACTTTGCCGGACTGGACCTCTGCTACATATATATATATATATATATATATATATATATATATATATATATATATATAAAACTCCGAGATTGCACTACAGTGGGGAAAATGTATATTTCCATTCACATTTAATTGTTTAATTTAATTCAATTTTTTAAGTGCACTTTCAGTTAAGTGCACTTTCACCATATATGTATGTATATATGTATATATATATATATATATATATGTATGTATATATGTATATATATATATATATATATATATCAAACATACATTTAATTGTTTAATTTAATTCAATTTTTTTAATTTTAATTTAACATTTGTTGACTGGGAAAATCCGACTAGGTTCCACAGAGCCTGTTTTCAGCAGAGGCCCGGGGAGAAATGCTCCAGATGCATGTCTTCTTAATGTGGGAGGGGGAGTAGAGTACCGGGAAACCCACCCAGATATATATATATATATATATATATATATATATATATATATGTATGTATATATGAGTCTACTTTAAAACACAGATGCGCAAAACACCGACGACGAGAACACCAAGACCGGAAGATC